>NC_054879.1:30331159-30631159 GCF_018320785.1 Cheilinus undulatus | reverse complement strand
ATTTGAAATGCTAATCGACTTCTCAGCGCAAAACTCAAAACTTTCTTCCTCCTCTTTGCTTGTTTGTTCTGCCCACAGCTCTGTCTCTCGTATGGCCTTGCTGTAAAGCTGTATCACCTTACCATGAGATTCTCTTTATACAGTGGCCTAAAAAAACCTCTAATAAAAACTCGTCTGGCTCAAACAGTTAAAAAATGGAGTTTGTTCAGTTCCCTTGAGGGAAATGAGAGTGAATAAAAAATATAACAAATGCAGTGGAATGTTTCATATTTGGATGTCACTAACATTTTGGTTTGTAGGCCCAAGACTAAGAGCAACATGAAGCTTTTTCCCATTAAGCTTAAAGCAATCAAAGTGATTTAATAAAATATTTTAAATTCCCTCTTTTCTGGAAGTGAAGCCATAGAAATACAAGAAAGGTATATTTGGTAATATATCTGTTCATCTGCCACTAACTATATATTTTTGTCAATTGCATGTTATTTTCTATCAATGCAATCCAACAATTGTTGTTTATTGTGTATCTTTAGTAATCTACTGAACTTTACCTTATTTGAAGACAGTTTGGGGCTTTTTAGGGGCCTCTACCTCATTGTTTTGGGTATGTGGTCTTCCACATGAACTTTTCCGGATAATAAAAATCTATTTTGCTGCTTTTTTTATTCACTTATGACCCCTTTTACAACCAAAATGCATGTATTAGCTGCTGAAGCTTGTAACTCTTTCAGAATAGTCATAGATGTCTTGGTGGCCTCTGTCACTGGTCTCCTGAGGACAGCCTGATCTAGGCAGATTCATGCATGCACCATATTCCATCCATTTCTTGATGATGGACTCTGGGGATGTTCAGTGCCCTGAACTTTTTTTTTGTTCATCCCCTGACTTATATTCTTCAATATCATTTTCTCTGAGTTGCTTGGAGTGTTCTTTTGTCTTCATGGTGTAATGGTAGCCAGGAAAATTGATCGACCAGTGACTGGACCTTCCAGACACAGGTGTCTTTTAACTACAGTCACTTGACACACATTCACTGCACTCAGGTGATCCCAGTTTCAGTAACTGTCAGACTACTAGCACCACTTGACTGGAGTTCTGTTGAATTAGGTCAGTCACTTTAAAGGGGATGAATATTTATGCAATCACTTTTTTTTACATTACATATTTTTATCTAACTGACATAACCTTGTAGAGATCTGTCTTAACTTTGGCATTAAATTTTTTTGTCAAAATAAAAAAAAATATATTGACCATGATTAATTAATAAAATCAATAAAAGGGTAAAACATCCAGAGGGGTGAAAACTTTTTATTAGCACTGTACTTCATATCTGATGCCTCTCAGTCATGACTATTGTGAGCATAGCCCTTCAGGAAACTGCCTACTGTTACCTGATGGTAAAACCACCAATGGTAGCAGTAAATGAACTGTCAAATATGGGCATGGCAAACTCTGAACTACTTTGGGAGGACTTAAAGGCTGGCTGATGCTAACCTTGCATGACTTACAGCGACCTTCATAAAAGTTGAGTACACAATCAAGCTCATTTAACAACTTGACCTTCAAACAACTTCACTTTATATATTAAGAATGAGGATAAATTCATAATGAGCTGTTGCCTCTGTGCTTATTTCATGCTGGACATTAATTTTTAACCCACGTTAGCATTTCTAGCATTGTCTATTGTTTATCCGGTATGCAGTATTTATTATGGCTTGCACGCTTTACTCACTAAGGACTTCTAATAGCCCCATATGATATGTGTGTGGTTTGATCCTGTGCTGTGCAGCTATTTAAGTTAACTGTATACACGCTAACTGAAGTTCATAACCGATAAAGTTATTTGAAGTTTGAAGTTGAAGTTAAGGCCGTACTGTTTCAGAGGAACAGAACTCTGGAGCTGCATAAACAGATGTTGTCCTAGTGTTGGGCAGTGATCATGATATACTGTAGGTTTGTCCATCAAATTTCAGGGGGCAGGATTTTTAGCTGTTGTTTGATTTTTGTTCTTTGAAGTTCTTTTTTCCTAACACTGGAAACAAAAATTCAAACAGCATAGAATTAGATTTATTCACAGGATGCATTAAACATTTAAGTCTTACTTTAAACCAGGGGTGTCAAACTCAATCACAGCAGGGGCTGGATTCTGGATTCAGGACTGACCTGAGGGCCTAACAGCGTCACCTTTATAACCATAAACTGTCAACCACATTTCACCAGTAATAAAATATGAAAAAAACTTAGCACTGATGTTAAACAATTGTGACAAGTTAAAGGCTCACAGTCTGAGAAAAGTAAATTTATTAGTTCAAAGAGGTCAAAACATGGAATTGAAATTGAAAAATAATGTTTTTAATGTCAAATATATTAGAAAGAAAGTCAAAATCATGAGTTGAAAAGGTCAAAATATGAAATGAAAGGATATCAACAAAAAACTGTGTTCAGGCTCCTAAAAGGTGTGTGCTTTTCAAAGCAAAGGCCCAGTTTAGCATCTCTGTGGAGAAACCTACCTTGTTTGAAAAGAATGCTTTTATATTTATTTCCTGGCTACACAATGAAACAAGTTACTTGTAGGAAGATTAAATGAGGTAAAACAAATGAAGAATGACTGGCTGTGACAGCAGGGAGATGCAGCTAACAGCTCAGTATAAATGCTATGACATTAAACTGGAGCAGACATGTGTAGCACCTGCACACAGACAAACATGCACCCAGTCTGAAACTGACAGTAATCAGAACAGTTCCAGCTGTACTACCTTTGTAATGGTTTAATTTTTCCATTGATTTAATTAATTAATTGCATTTGCCATGTTAAAATTCTGTTATGTTTACATTTGTCTTGTGTCCTTTGGCAGGAACTCAAATTGTTAGGATATAAGTAAAGATTCATCCACTACAATGTTCATGGGATCGCCACTGGGTAGCAATCCCACCTCCCCTATCCCACCCCAGAGTCCCACTTCTGATCATCAGTCTGATGGTCCTTCCCCTACACCCCTTCCTCAGTCCCCGCCATGTTGGATAACACAGGCACAATGCGACCTTGCCCAGGTAGAGGCGGAGCTACGATGCCTACAAGAACGCCACGCCAGTGAGACTGAATCTGTGAAGCGCGGTGTTGAGCGGGCCATCCTGGGAGCACGCAGAGAGGAACGGCGCCTACTTGAGAGGGTGGAGCAGGACCACCGGGACACTCAGCAGCGCCTGGAGCAGGTCCAGAGAGAGAACACGGCAGCAGCCCGGGTCAGCCAGGCCCTGTTGGACCAAAGACTTCGTAAACTGGATCAACTTAAGCAGCAGGTTCAGAAAACGGGTCAACAGTCAAGTCTGGATGAAAAGGGGCCCAACAAAAGCTTGCTGCTGAAAGAAGTGTCAGAGTTCTTGCAACCCTGGGAAATATCAGTTTCCCTAAAGAAAGTAAACTTCAAGCCCAGCTCCCAGCCTAATGCTGTTGCATTTGGAGATATTCGTGTCCAAGAGCAAAGCCTGTCCCTGCATGCTGGAGGGTGTGGCCCACATGGGCAGCTGTGTGCTCTCCACTCACAGGAGATGCATTGTGAGGAAAAAAACCATCAGGTGTCTGGGGGACAGAAAAGCACTCTCCAGCAAGGGTGGACCTCACCAACAGGCAGGGTTGTCAGGAAGATCAGCATCTCTAACCGCAGCGATCTGGAATCAGAGGAGGAGCCAAAGTTGTCTCCAGCAAAGATACGCCACTGGTTTCAGAAAGGGGAACAGTCTGACTTGGAGTCGTCCCAGGATGATGAAATGGATTCAGCCTCTTTCCAGACTCAGGGGGAAGATGTATTTCTGGCTGTTCCCAGTGTACTTAGAAACATAGATGCTGATGGAAGAGAGTCAGGGTTCAAGATGAGGAGTAATGGGAGACACTACTCTCCTAGGAGTCAGAGGAAATCAATGACTATAGTCACTGGTAGGAGGCCATCCCCCTCACCTGAACGAAGACGGGAACACACTAAGCTCAGTCACTGCTTGAGTTTGGACAGCCAGCAAGGCGATAAAGGAAAGCATAGACCAGAATCCAACAGCAGACATTCAAGGTACAGCAACAGTGGTCTATCTTCTCCAAAAATGACTCCAAGAGAGCACCTGACCAGCCAAAGCTGCCTGGACCTCACCTCCAGGGGCGGGCCTCACTCTTGCCTCAGCCAGTCCTCTGATGAACACTCTCTCGGGACACATGGCGATTCTGGCCGAGCACCATCCCCGACAGACAGTCTTGACTCCAGCTACACTTTCATTGTTAGCCCATCGCATGACTACAGCATGAACAGAGGATCCCTGAACTACAGTTGTCGTCTATCAAAGTCTGCCGTGGACTTAACTCACAAGACACGCCCGTTGATCAGCGTTGGGACAAATGAGCACATGTGGAAGGTGAAATGTGGCAACTTCAACTCCATGTCCAGCTCCTCCTCAACCTCGCCAACTTTCAGTCGAGGACCAAGGGTTTCTGACATGGGAGAAGCATTTGGGTATCCTCCTTACAGAGTATATAATATGCTGCAACATCCACAGAAGAAAAACACAACTGGCCCAAAACCTTCAATGGTAGCTAGGTCTTTGTCCATGCCTTACATTGAAGGTACATCATATGAAACAAAGAGAGGAAGAGGGGAAAGAGGAGAGCCAATGCTTGAAGAACTGGAAGAGGAGGTCGACCCATCCTTGATGGCATTCAACCCTAGAGGAATCCATCTAGTCAGGCAATTTGGGAAGCAGGGTTCAGGTCGGTCTGATCTCACCTTGCCAAGTGGTATTCATGCCACACCACAGGGCCAGCTCTTTATAGTGGACTGTGGGAATGCACGTGTTCAGGTATGTTGAGCAACTTTTAAATTCAGAATGTGGCATCATTTAAAACGAAATAAACAGGCTTTCCAGTGGGATAAGATTTATTGCCAAGAAGTATTGTTACAGAAATGTTTAGACTAACTTTTCATCTTCAACCAGGTGACTGATCCTCGAGGCAATGTCCTCCAGCAAGTGGCCTCCCCATCCACTGAAGCCTCTTCAAGACGATGTCGTAATTACTTTGACATTGCTGTCAATGCAAAAGGCTTGATTGCCATTAGCTGTGCAGCAGAGCGAGCCCTGCTTGTGTTTAGCCGACATGGTCGCCTGCTCCAGACATTTGGAGGGTCAGGGTTAAGCTCCGCCAAAGATGAGCTTGAGGCTCCTAGGGGTGTGACTGTCACAAGAATGGACGAGTTCTTGGTAGCTGATATCAGGAAAGGTACCCTCATTGCACTAAAGCTTGAACCTAAGACAGGCTGCCGTGTTGAGCGCACGGTGGTGACTGGATTCCATCGACCTTATTTAGTGGCGGCCTGCTTGAGCTCAGGCATGATAGCTGTGTCTGAAAGGGGCAATGAAACAGGACGTGTGCCTTGCATCAAAGTCCTGGAACCAGGCTGGAACACAATAAGAGTTTTAGGTGTATGTGCAGGTATGGGACCAGTCCTGACCTCTCCCTGGGGGATCTGTATAGATACTGATGGTAACGTGCTGGTTGCTGACTGGGGGGAGCAGCACAGAGTCCTGCTGTATCCAGCACAAGGAGTGGGGTGGCCCATAGTAAGCCAGGGGTTGAGTAGTCCTCGTGGCCTGACTCTGCTACCAGAGGGCCAACTAGCAGTGTCAGATAGCATGCACCACTGCATAAAGATATATCAGTACAAAGTGATCCAGGACTAAAGAGAGTATTGTGATGTTCTCAAGATGCATGAGTGAGAAAATTGCGGGAGCATTGGCAAACACAGCTGAGACCTAATCTGGAAACTCTAAAAAAAAGCTAATCAGAGTATGCAACAGCAATCAAAAGAAGCTCTTTTGTTGACTCTAAAAATAGATGAGTTGATGTATCAGTGATCAGGTTCAGCTGCACCGTGAGAGCACACAAATGCCCATAAGGATTTAGCAGTCAAAGGCTATGCAATTGTCATATAAGTAAGGTTTATGGAGCTAAACTATAGAGAAGAAAAACCTTTTATTAGTTTAGTTTGGTTGCTGATTTTTGAATTCATAGTCCATTTAAAATAATGCCTATAAAAGTATTAAACCCCTTGCATGTTTTAACCTTCCATTTGCTTTTTGACATAAAGATTACAACAAAAACCCTCTTGATGTGAAAGTGAAAATAGTTATGTCAATTAAATAGAAATATTAGATGTAAATAAGAGGTTGCATAAATATTCAACCCCCTTAAAGTGACTGACCTTATTCAACTGAGGTCCAGTCAACTGGTGCTTGTAGTCTCACAATTAGTGAAATATGGATCTCCTAAAGGCAGTGAATGCATCTTAAGGGATTGAAGTATAAAGACACCTGTGTCTGGAAGGTCCAGTCACTGGTCAATCATTATTCCTGGCTACCATTACACCATGAAGACAAAAGAACACTCCAAGCAATTCAGAGAAAATGTTATTAAGAAGTATAAGTCAGGGGATAGATACAAAAAAGTCCAAGGCACTGAACATCCCCAGAGTTCAGTTAAATCCATCATCAAGAAATGGAAGGAATGTGGCACATGTGTAAATCTGCCAGGGCCAGGCCGTCCTCAAGATTGGGCATCTATAACTACTCTGAAGGGGTTAAAAGCTTCAGCGATGGGAGAGACTCTGCATACAACAACAGGTGTCCAGGTTCTTCACCAGTCAAAGCTTTATGGCACAGTCGCAAAGGGAAAGCTACTGTTGAAGCAAACTCATTAATCATATCTAGAGTTCACCAAAAGGCATGTGGGAGACTCAATGGTGGTAGAAAGTTCTAGTAGTAGAATGTTTGGCGGACACCAAACAATGCACATCCCCACAAACACACCATCCCAACTGTGAAGCAGTGTGGTGGCAGCATCATGCTGTAGGGGAGCTTCTCGTGAGCTGACCCTGGAAGGCTTGTAAAGGCAGAGGGTAAAATGAATGCGGCAAAATACAGAAAAATCATTAAGGACAATTTTATTCAGTCTGCAAGAGAACTAGGGCCTGGGGGAAGATTCATTGTTTTTTTACCTCTGATGCATATGGGGAAAGCTACTCAGTTAAGGTATACAGACAACAAGGTGGATGTTCTGGATGGGCCGAGTCAAAGCCCAGACCTCAATCCAGTAGAGAATTTGTGACTTGACTTAAAAAGAGCTGTTCACGCTCAATGCCTGTCAAAGCTGACAGAGCTTTAGCAGTTTTGCAAAGAAGAATGGAGTAAAATTGCAGCATCTAGATGACTCAGACCTGTCCACACAGACTTAGTGCTGTGATTGCAGCCAAAGGTGCATCTACCAAATACTGACTTGAAGAGGCTGAATGTTTATGCAGTCATTTGTTTTACATTCCATCTTTTTATTTAATTGATATTAATTTGTAGACATTTGTTCTTCACTTTGACATTAAAGAGTTTTTTTGTAATTTTTTTTTTTTGTCAAAAAAGGCAAATTACATGAACATGATTGATTCATCAAATCAATAAAAGAGGACAACATCCAAGGGGGTCAATACTTTTTTCAGCGTTGTATCTGAGTGTACTGCCTTTGATACTCTTCAGGACATTTTATCTGCAGTCAGCTTTTACTCTCAGGTGTAAGCCTGCAGAGATTGTACAAGATGCAATAAAATATGGATGCAATCATAACAGCTGACATCATCTGTTAGTCGAAAGGATAATTTACTTGGAGATGCAGAGACCTCTCGGTCTTTCAGCGTGGCATTTTTATTTTGAAGTGTAAAATGAGTTCAATGTTTCAGTGGATTCTTGTCACTTTTGGTTTTAGACATTTTTTTGTACACTGTCACTGATCTTTAATGACAAGTGGCTTTTTACCCTGCCTACTCCCTTCTTTCTCCACCTGTCTGTCATGAATATATATCCCCTTCTCCTATATGGATTCTGTTTTTAATGTCGATTTTCTGCTGCCAGGTTTTACAAGGTGGGCGAGTAATCAACACTGATTCTATTCTGTAAAATGTGTCTGTTTAAAGCAGATGTTTCATTCAGAGGAATAATGCTCACTGCAAATTCCGCAGAGGCTTAACATTATTAAATTAATTTAACCAAGCTATGTGTCTTTGCAGTAATGCAACCTAAGAATTTCATTTCATCGCTGGTACTTTGAATTTTAACTCATCTCCTACTCAAAGATTCACATAGTCACATAGCTGCTCTGTGCTTTAAACCTACCACTTCAAAAGGGAGGCATCTTATCTACAAATGAGCTCTAGTGAGAGTGAAACAAATTTACTGAATGGAGAAGCTGGCATTATGTTTCATATTAGCAGAGTATCAAGAGCATACTGAAAAAAATCATTTACATGATACGTCAGTGGGTTTTTTTCTAGTGGGAGTTAAATTCTGCAGCACACAAACCATAATAACAATCTGAGAGCCGAACAAAATTAATACCCATGATTCAAAGTAGCACACAGAGAAAGAACAGAAGGAGGAATCTCTTGGGTCTCACACCCACTTGCTCATATCTGTTGCCGAGTGAATTGTAACATAAGAGCTTTGTTTGCATTTTAACTCAATTTCCTCCACATCTGAGAGATTCATTATCACAACACAAACCCCTGCTCTTATCAAACTGTGCAGACTCATTCAGGCTGGTGCCTTTAAGATCTGGGCTCATGCACAAGTGTAAAAGCAAGGGTTTATGGGAAAATATCTCATAGCCAATTATACACAGCCTTTGTTTACATGAGCCATCATTAAAACAGCCAGATGAGGTTTTATTTTTTATAGAATACCAAATGTCTGACTCTTTATAACATATAAAACAGATGCTTAGCCAGAAATGATGCTTTTAAAAGCCATGTTGTGTTTTGAACTATCTGGTGTGGTGGTAAACATTTGGGAATAGTGCACTTGAGAGCCTCAATATCAGTAATTTAACATTATGAGACTTTCTTTTTTTTTTTTTTTTTTTTTTGGAAACAGAAACAAAATCTCATCATTACTGTCAAAACAGCCGAATGAGATTCAAACATTATAGGGTACCAAATGTTTGACTCTTTAAAACATATGAAACAGATGCTAAGCTAGAAATTGAAATGGAATCTCATTTTCAACTGTCAAAACAGCTGGTAGTCATAATAAAAAAGTTTGGGCATTTTCATGGGAATTTGGGAAATTTGTTTTAGTGTTCGAGAAAATGTTTTTAGAAATATTTTGCTTTTTACAGCAATTTGGGAAATACATTTTCAATTTTTGAAAATGTGATTTGAGTTTTTATGGGGTTGGGATGGTTTGAAATTTTTGGTATTTTTAAATAATCTAAGATTTTTATGAAAATTTCAGGGAATTTAAGATGTTTCTATTTTCATTAAATTTGCTTGAAAATCGTCATTGAATTTTGGGGATATTAATTATTATATTATTGGAATGTTTATGATAAAGTTTCACTGACACATTTGGGAAATATTTGGAGAAATTGTGGGGTATATATCTATATTAGGGCTGTCAAGATTTATTGAGTTGATCATGATTAATAAAGGTCCACAGTTAGTGCACTTTTTTTTTTTTTAATAATTGCATGTTTTATTGTCCCCTTCAGCACACTTTGGTTAAGGCATGTCAGTGTCTACCTGCAGCCACAGTGATGTCAAATAAGTCCATTACTGTTTGTTAGTATCTCATTTTACTTCAGCAGACTCACAGACAGCTCAGTGGACACATCAAAAATCATCTGAACATTTTAATTTTCTTTTTTCATTTTCAATCTGTAACAAGTTCCTTTTACCATTTTTACAGGAAGTTCAAGTTAAAATCAAAACAGAGTCAATTACCTCTTGACAATAGAAACATTAAAAATTACACAACACAGTTAAAAATGCTATATAATATTATATGAATATGCAATAAAAGGGTGAGATAAGTTGTGATTAACTACAGACATTCTGAGAAAATCACAATTCAAAAATTGTATCTTTCAGCAGCCTTAAATTTATTTATTTATGGAATCCACCTTGTTCCTATCCCCCATGATTCTTTGCGTGAAATATGGGCACAACTTCCACTCCGTTCTATCTAATATTAAAAGTAGACCGTTTGAGGAAATATTAGCTTTAGCAGTGAAAACTGCTGAAATATCAAGTGTAAAACTCACCTGGAAAAGTAAACGTCCTGGAAACTTGTTGTTTTCTTCGAACAACTGAACAAGGTAGGTTTTGGCTATGTGTATTTGCTGGAATTACTTTGTATTTAAGATCCGAAGAGCGAGACTGCTGTTTTAGGTCTATTATGTTGCTGACAGGTGTTATGGTTTAACGAGTGACCTAGTTAACTGGTTGCATTCCTGGATGTTATATAATTATTAAACACATAAACTTCAGAGACTCTGCAACTGTCTCTGTCTAATTTATTGATATATTATCATAATGACCTGACCTACCAGATTTTATTTAATGAAAAAATACACAAGACGCATCTCAGTCACGACAACACTGACACATTTGGCTGAAAGTCACTAGACAACATGGTCACTAGTTAAAGCAATACACCACTCAGCAAGAAATTAGAATATCATGAAAATTGTTTGTTTTTCCTGTGGCTTAATTCAAGAACTCAAACTTCCATATACTTAAGGTATATCTCATACAAAGTGGAAAACCTAATGACTTTTTTGTTGCTTTAATGTTGATGATTACGGGCTCTAATTAACAAAAAAATCCACTATCTCAAAATATAAGAAAATCACAAAAATGCCAGTCCAAAAATGATCAGTGATTAGTGTTGTTTATATCAGTAGTTCCTTTTGATTAATTCATCACAGGGATGAGGAATGTGATTTAAAAAATCAAACTTTGATATCATCACACAATCGTCTAAAGTAGCTTTGAAACCTCTATTGGAACACATATAAAATTCTCTGTTCTCTTCCTTTTCATTAATTTATGGATAAAATCCCCACTTTTTTAATTGACTGATGGCACAAAAAGGTTAGCGCTCCTTTTACACAAATATACTGCATCTATGCGATGCAGCATGGAGGCAATCAGCCCGTGGCACTGCTGGGGTGTTATGAAGCCCAGGTTGCTCTGATAGCAGCCATCAGCTCGTCTGTATTGTTGAGTCTGGTGTCTCTCATCTTCGGGGTTCAGGTCAGACTAGTTGGCTGGCCAATCAAACACAGTAATACCATGGTGAGTAAACCAGTTTCTGCCCTTTTCCTGGACCTGTCTGTGTCCTAGCTTCAGTCCACTCCTTGGGAAGTTCCCCTGATTTCTTGAATCTGCGTTGTTTGGCAATCCTCTGAAAGCTGAGCTCACCCCTGTTGCTTGGGCTCCTTTTCTTACCTCACTTTTCCCTTCCAGTCATCTCTCCAAGAATATACTTTAATACAGCCTCAGAGTACAGCCTGCCCTTTCAGCAGTGACCTTCTGTGGCTTACCCTCCTTGTTGAGGATGACAATTATATTCTTCTGGACATCTGTCAAGTCAGCAGTTTTCCCCATGATTGTGGTTGTGTGTACTGAGCCATAGTGAGAGAACAAAGGCTTGGGATGCCTTTGCTAATCGGACTTTTCCACAATATTTATATATTTTGAGGTAGTGGATTTTAGAATTTTGTGAGCTGTAGGCTGTAATCATCAAGAGTAAATTAAAAAAGTCTTAAAATATTTTACTTTGTTTGAGATGAATCACAAATAAATGCACCTTTAAAATGTTTTGGGGGAATCCTTGTGTGATGATCAACTCAGGCACAGTCATGTACTTTCTTGCCCCTGCCACTGGGTGATACTCAAGAGACATTTTCTGCTAAAACCTCCCTTCTGGAACTTTAAATGATCTCAGTCCATCTGTTTTGTGTTGAATCATTCATCTCCTCCATTCATTGTAAATTTCACCTCCTTCTACATAGAGCAAACCTTCCTGTTTCCCATCAGCTGTTTCCTAGCTGCTAAACTATCCTGTTTCTCCATTGTTCTCCACATAAGCAAGTCTTCTTGTTTCCTCGCCAGCTGCTCATACTGTCATCCAGCTTTCCTGTTCCTCAGTCCGATAACCTCATTCTCCAGTTCACTTGCCCTCTGTTACCTCTAAAATCATATAAAATTAACATGCTTCTAGATAGTCTAGCTTTCAGTTTACTTGTAGCTTTGCAGTATTAACAAGCAAGTAATGCCCAAGAAGGATTTTACACTCTCATAAGCCGCCAGAATAATTAACTCCAAAATTTGTTTTTGCAGTTGATTCCAAATTACTTTTTAAAAAATTCTATTACCAGTCTTCCAAGCAAATAATCCAAAGCAATCGTTCATTTGTCTGGAGGAGGAAGTTTGTTTAAATTGCAGAATAATTGTTTAATATGAGCATCATAACCCTGAGCATGGTGCATTCAACAGGGCTGCTGCTTTCATTCATTTATTCAAGCTCAAGCTGTAGAGAGAGAATTATGGAAATGAGAGGGCTCCTACGCACCCGCACCAACATAAAATTACCAGATTGTTATGGGCTCTGCACATTTCAACAGCAGAAGAGGTTGTATGTCTCACATTCAAAGAGTGACGCCCAAAAAAAGTCACACTTTTAATTAATGTGCCTGTTCACTTGTCTGCATCTGATGTTTATCTTTGAAACCTGTCTACCAAACAGAGCAGGTGATTTCTTCCACAAATATTACGCAAACACATTTCCAAAACATGTTTGCTCTTTCTACTTACCTTAAAACAGTCAGGTTGACTGACATTTTATCTAGAGAGAGAGAGCAGCAGTGTGTTTTAAAGCTACAGCCGACCTTTCCAGCTGATCTTTAAAAAAGCAGCAGAACACCTGTCAGCTATTCAAGCAGTGCAACTCTCCTGCTTTATGTATACAATCATAATATGTAAAAAAAAAACATGTAAGCTTAAATAAGCAGCTGCATAAATATTCACCCCTTTTAAGTGACTGACCTTATGCATCAGAGGTCTAGCTAGTTGGTGCTTGTAGTCTCACAATTAGTGAAATGGGGATCTCCTGAAGGCAGTGAATGTGTCTCAGTGATTGTAGTATAAAGACACCTGTGTCTGGAAGGTCCAGTCACTGGTCGATCAGTATTCCTGGTTACCATTACACCATGAAGACAAAAGAACACTCCAAGCAACTCAGAGAAAAGGTTATTGAAAAGTATAAGTCGGGATGGATACAATTTTTTGAAGGCACTAAGCATCCTCTTGAGTTCAGTTAAAGCCATCATAAAGAAATAGAAGGGATATGACACATGTGTAAATCTGCCTGGATCAGGCTGTACACACAAACTGAGTGGCCCTAAAAGAAGGAGACAAGTGAGAGAGGCCACAAAGACACCTATGACTAGTATAGAGTTACAAGCTTCAGCAGCTGAGATAGGGAAAGACTCTGCATACAAATGCTTTTGCCCAGGTTCTTCACCAGTCAAAGCTTTGTGGGAGAGTGGCAAAGAAAAAGCCACTGCTGAAGAAAACTCAGATTAAATCAGGGCTACAGTTTGCCAAAACAGTTTGACTCCATAGTCAAGAGGGAGAAAGTTCTTTGGTCTCATGAGATGAAAATGGTGCTTTTTGGACATCAGACAAGATGCACATCACCACAAATACACCATCTCTACTGTGGGTCCTGAAAGGCTTGTTGAGGTAGAGGGTAAAACGAATATGAAAAATCATAGGAAAATCCTGGAGGACAATCTTATTTATTCTGCAAGAGAACTATGGCTTAGGAAAGGATTTATTTTCCAGCAAGGCAGTGACCCAAAGCATACGGCGAAAGCTACACAGATATGGTTTGGAGATGATAAGGTGAATGTTCCAGAGTGGCCGAGTCAAAGCCCAGACCTCAATCTGATAGAGAATTTGTTGCTGGACTTGAAAAGTGCCTTTCACCTCCGATCCTATGCAACCTGACAGAGCTTGAGCAGTTTTGCAAAAAAGAATGATGGAGTAACATTGCAGTGTCCAGATGTGCAAGCCTGACTGATACCTATCTACATATACTCAGTGCTGTGATTGCAGTCGAAGATGCATCTGCTATACAGACTTGAACAGGTTGAATATTTATGCAGTCACTTATTTTACATTGTATAGTCTTATTTAATTTACTTTACTTTGCAGAAATTTGTTTTCACTTTGACTTCAAAGAGGTTTCTTGTATTTTTTGTCAAAAAACCAAATTATATTGACCATGATTGATATGTAAAATGGTTAAAAGGGTAAAACATCTAAAACGGTGAATACTTTTTATAGGCACTGGTTATCTTGGTCTGGTTCTTGGTTGCTGTGGTGACAAATGCACTCAGACATTCAAACGTACTCTTTTATGGATGCAGATGACTGTCATTATTCATGTCTGTAGTTTCTTCTATTAGTTTGCCTTCCTGCATTATGCTTCTCCACAGAAAGCTTTTCAAAACCCTACATTGTGCATAAAACAGGTAGAAAAGGAGCTGTATACAAAAAAATAAATAAATAAATAAAAATACAGAAAAGAAAAAAAAGATTCCAGTAATTAAATCTGCATTATGTTGTCTTCAGTACCCTTTGGTACTTCACACAAGTTATTTTTTGGTCCATTTTATGTAGCTTTCTCGTGGTGATTTTATTCAACAGTCTTCCACAAAAAATATGAAGTTACAAGGGTATTTCCATCCTTGTTCAGGAAATTAGACTACTAGGATTTGATTTGCATCCAACAACAGCTCAAATGAGCCAATTTCTGGGCTCCTTCACTGTGTTAGCTGAATATTAAAAAATATTGTGCTTTGAAATGACTTGATTAGCTTTGAATAATAATCCAGACATGCTTTAGAAAGGAGATGAAATTAACTCTCTTTGGGAAACTCCATTTCATCAGTTTCTTTTTCTCTCTACATGTGGATTATTTTGTTTGTAATGTTTAAAGATACAGTATGTAGAATTTTCGCTCTGAAATATTTATATGAATGTAAAAAAGTGTCTATATGTACATCATACTTCTTGATTGAGGTCTTACAGTACCTCAAGCACATAAAGTTTATTATATTTTTGCACTGTTAGTGGGACATTTCTTGTTATTGTGGCTGCCATAGGACGCCCATACAGTAGACGGTTTTCAAATCTTAAAATGATTTTTAAAACGACCACAGACATCAGGACAATTTCAAACAATTTTTCGTCTTACATCATCTGAATGCACACACTACACAACTCAGCCAGACTGCCAGATCACTGGAAACCATACACCTGCCGACCTGCCTACGACCTTCTTAAAAAAACACACACGTATGTCTGTCAACATCCTCTTGATGTCCCTTCACAAAAGGCTGCCCTGGCATGTGTTACAGGTGCAGCAAAAATCAAACAATGAGGCAAAGACTTAGGATGAAATTCTGACTGGAATTAAGTTACAGTTGTGTATGTGGTTGTGAGCGGTGTATGATCCGGCTTGTGACACTACCTCATCTTCTCGCTCTCATTGGTTGTGGGCACGTTGTCAGAGGCACTACGACCTAGAATCATAAATATCAAACATGTTTAATGACTGTGTAAGTTGCACTCAGGCTGAAGAGCCGATTGGCTGGTAAATAAAGCCAGTATATATGCTCTACAAGGTGACATTTTTATTGAGCAGAGACCTCGAGAAGCAGAGATGGTCAGAGCTGGACAGTCTGTATACTTGTCATATTGTGTTATCATTCTGGTTGAGAGCCCCTTGGTGGCAGAATTTTACATATTATGTGTTTAATTCATCAGTTCTGCTGAGATACAGATACAGTTCAATATGTGCAGGTGTGCATGTTTCAGGAGACAGCAAAGTCTGTGCATCATCATTTCACACATTTTGTATCGAATTATATCATCTGTTGTATCGTATCTTATTGTATTCATTTGATCACATTTTCATGATTGTTGTGGGTTTTACAAATTTTAAACCTATAAAAAGAACAAATAGATAATGGCTATGACAATTCAGTGTGAAATCATTGAAAAATACAGTGTTTTTCTACACTATCCCTGAAAGGTAGTGATTTTGGAGATAGGAGGGTCGGACAATTGCAAGTTATATTTTAAATAAACCAAAACCTTTTAGGAATGCTAGAGGTTGCATGCAATATGTTGTTGGATATGAAATATCATGTCTTCTATTTCTAGAATGCTTTTCTTTTATGATTGCATTTTTTTTCATATTGTGTAAATTTTAGCATTGTTCCTACTTATTTATTTCTCCTTTCCAATCTAAGCCACCCATTTTTCTGGTTCTGTTTTCATGCATTACAGTAACAATAAAGGTCTAAATATCTATTGTTATGTACCGCTATGAGAATTTAAAGTGCTATAAATATTCTACTATTAGAGAATCGTGTTGGCTTTAGTTAGCTATATTTGTTTGCAACACATAACCTGAGTCCAAGACAAATAAATTAAAAAAAAACATCCTTTTTTCACCACTACGTTGGTACCAATAAATCAGAGGGTACCTGATAGCTAGTTTGAGCTTCATCAGACTGTCTTACATTGTTATAAGAGTGTGGCTGTAATGCGCAGGCCTCCATTCAAGATGACAAATGTACATACAGTATGCTTAGTGAAAAACATAACTCCTTTCCTTGAAATATTTTCCATTTGTTACAATTTGTGATGTGTGTATGGCGAATGCTAACTCTGCATTATTGATAAAAAATATAGTTGATTATGGAGGCCTAGTGTGATGTGTGTCTGGTTGCACTGTACCACAAACCACAAACTGGTTAAGGAGAGGAAGCTGGAGACTTCCTCACATAACCAAATTAAGCCATCCAATTGTTGAAGGTAAGTTTAAAGAGATTTAAGCTACTGAGGGCAAGAATTTAGGCCATGTCAAAAAGTTCAAATGTGTCAGATGTCTAATACATTGTGAACTGTACAATGTACCCAAAATAAATCCGTCTAAATGAGCAGCAATTTGGCCCTAAAACTAGGTTGAAAAAGTAATCGCATTCACAGCACAATACTTAACAAAAAAAGGCTCTGTACCCTCCAGCGCAGGGACAACATAACAAAGCCTCTCAGGCAGTCAATGTTTGTCGAGGCAAATATTGACTGAGGAGCTTAATGGCATCAGGAACAGCACGTGTGTAAAAGAAATGTAGCTCAGGAGTCTAATTCCCAATCCAAAGGTATGTCTGAAGGATAAGACACATCAGAAAAAGGAGTATAAGTAAATCTGGAGCCCTCCTTTCTGTTAAAATCTGTGTTAAAGCACTAGTTTTGTAATCCCATGAGACCACCATCAGCCCACTGTCAGCCTTTTTATCTCAGTGTGATGCTTCACATCAAAGCATATCCGTGACATTTTGTTGTAGAGAGCAGGACATAAAACATTCAAATACTTTCATAAATAAGGAGACAGCAGAGGCAGAAAGTCTTATGGCATCCTTTGCCATTTAATGAATGAATATAATTAAATATTAATTCAATGAAAAATGACAAAAAAAAGAAAAACTAGAAATTTCTTTTGATCATGAACAAGTTTGGAATCATTGATGCTCTGTTTTTCTGATCCAGCTTCTCTTCCTTCCTGCTTGCTCACAGTCACACAGCAAGAGCCAAGCTGGTTTGGCTGTGTTCTATAGTTTGTATCATAAACACCGCTCTGGGTTACGATGCATTTCTGCAAAATGATTTTGGTTTACAGCAACAGGCCTGTGGGCGATGCAGGCCAGTTTATAGTCAATATAAAAGGCTTCAATAAAGATCAAGGCCACAAGCTTAAAGCTCCTATACAAGGATGTTTACTGTGAAAACAGGGAATCTTTACTAGAAAAGAATAATTAAAAACATATTCCAACCTAGAAACCAGCGTTCTTTATTTAAAAGTCCCCAAAACAATGGAAAATAAGTTCCCATATGGAAATGAGCAGTATACTTTAAATGAAAAACCACAAACTTGTCAGTAGGAGCTCTGCTCAACAAACAAAATGGAAAGCCAGCAATGTCAGCTTTGATGTCTTTCTGTTATTTTCTAAAGCTTGGGGTAAAGAAACAAATTAGTTTTCTTTTATCTGCACCCAGAAAGTCACTGAAACTCTGTGATAACTACTGCCTCAAACTGCAAAAATGTCCTTTTTTTACCTAAAAGAAACACATTCTTATTCAAATTTAAGTTTCTGTGAATGCAATAACTATACACCATTTCAGAAAATGTTAGAAACCAGACAATAACTTGCAACTTGGCAAGTCAATTATAATCCTTAATAAATTAATGTGAAACCCCATTATATTCATTTAAAATGCTACAAAAGTCCTTGAATTGAGACAGTGGAATCAGAAAGTATTTGAGCAATTGCTTGCGATTGAATTGACATTTTAAGACCAATGTTTCTCAGCCAACCCCATACACTTAATAAAAGAAAAGGTTTGGGAAAGGAGTGTAGCAATAGCTTTGGTTAAGTACAACCCAGGCAGTCAAAGGGGGGTCTCTCTCTTGTACAAGGCTGCACTGGTGGGACCTTCAAACTGCAGTTTAATGGCCTGTTTCAGATTGAGCTGTGGATCAGCAGTTGTCATTGCAACCATAACATCTTCCGGCAAGGCACTACAAGGTGAGACTGGAGTAAAATTGTAGCAATTCGGTGACAAAAAGTTCTTTTGGGGTACAGAATCCCAAGCTTTCCCTTGTAGTTGGCTTTGAAGCCTGTATGGGTAGCCGAGAGGAGGACTCTCTCGGTCTTTAGCACCAACTGCAGGGTTGTCTTGCCCTGGCATTATCCCAAGGGAAGTCATGACTGATTGCCATTTGCCACCAGCATAGGTTTGTTGTTTGTACATTTTGTTGTGATATTCAAGACCGGACGACAAGCCTTTCTGAGGCAGTTCACAGTTGTGCACCATGGCAGTGACCGTGCAAACAGTGGGAGGGCTGCCTTTTGGATGCCTCTGGGTGCTTCCATGGAGGCTGCCCATGCCTGAGCTCCCAGGTGGGGGGAGGGTTGAGGGACGGCTACGACTGCGTGGCAGTGAGTGCTGTTGGATCTGCTGAATAAAGCTGAGACTGTCAGCTGGCACTGTCTGAACTGTGGCCAGTGAGTGACAAGTAGATGAGGTTTGGGAGCTCTGCATGGAGTGAAATCGTTCAGCAGTGGAGCCGGGAGAAGATATCGAAGACGAGGAGGTAGTGGCGGTGACTTCACCTCCGTTAATATTTGAGATGCCTGAGGAGAAGAGCTTGTTGGGTTTTATAGGGGAGAAAGTGCTGGAGGTTAGCAGGCCTAAGTAAGGCTTGGCTCCATAGCTCTCCAAAAGCCTGACAATGTTAAAGTGGCCATGTTTCCCTGCCACTTTGATTGGACTACGGGCATATTTATCCATGTGATCAGGGTTTGCTCCTCTTTCCAGTAGCATTGCAACAATATTGGCATGTCCCTCCTGGGCAGAAATGCTCAGAGTTGTTGCCCCCTGATGGCAAGCAAGGTCTATATTTACACCGTTGGCTTCAAGGAGACGATGTCCTACTTCAACATGTCCTGTCCAAGCTACTGAATGCAAAGGTGGTCTTCCCTCTGTGTCCTGTGCATTGGGGTTAGCACCATGTCTTAAAAGTAGGTCTACCATTTCCACAGATCCTTGCCATGAAGCCACATGAAGTGCTGTGCGGCCTTCAGGGTCTCTAGACTCCAGAGGCACCCCGCCTTTTTCTATGAGAAGTGTAGCCATGTCAAGACGACCCTCTAACACCAGGAGGTAGAGAAGAGGCCTTCCCTCTGCATCCCGGACATCAGTATCAGCACCTCGCCTCATAAGCAACTCTGCAACCTCAGTATGGCCTTCAAGGAGAGCGGCACTCAAAGCAGAATGCCCATCATATGCCCTGTGGTCAATGGGAGACCGTCTATCCAACAACAGTCTGACAGTGCTCCAGTGGCCTTCCTGAGCAGCAAGTATAAGAGGGGTGCGTCCTTCGATGTCCATCTCTCCAACTCGTGCCATGCTACCTCGCTCTGTCAAAGCGGCACAAACAGCCCGATGGCCTTCACAGGCAGCAGCATGAAGTGGAGTCCAGCCAAGGTCATCTTTGTGGTTTTCGTCCAGGCCTCTGTCCAGCAGGGATCGGACAACCTCAACGCTGCCTCTTGCTGCTGCCAGGCAGAGTGCTGTCCTGCCTTCAGAATCAATTGCATCCACAGCCGCCCCCCAGAAAAGCAGTCTTGATACTGTCTTCATGTGACCCATGGCTGCAGCTGCCAGCAGGGGGGTAACGGCAGCTGCAGCAGGGACATTGCCATCAGGGCCAGCAGTCTCATCTACATCAGCACCAGCTTCTAACAAAAGCTCAACTACGTCATCATTACCCTCATAAGCTGCCAGAAGCAATGGTGTCATTCCATCGTTATCTCTGCGGCCGGGATCTGCTCCACGCTCCAGCAACAAACTTGCCACCTCACCGTAACCTTTGACCCCTGCAGCTGTAGGGACACAGAGGGCAGCAACTGACAGAGCAGTGCGTCCATCTCCATCAGCTAAGTCAACTTTTGCATTGTGGTCCAGCAAAATTTCCACAGCTTCATGATGTCCCATATAGGCAGCAGCTATGAGAGGTGTCCGACCTTTGCTATCCACTTTGTCAACCTGTGCCCCAAAGTCCAAGAGGGTTAGGACAATTTCTTCATGACCACCCCATGCCGCAGCCCTTAGAGCAGTCCTGCCCTCAGTGTCACATCCATCCACTTCTGCTCCTGCATCCAGAAGAAGCCGGACAGCCTCGCTGTGTCCTCCCCATGCTGCGGAACGCAACGCTGTCCAGCCTTCATTGTCTACATGTTCCATTATCCGCATTGCAGTCTCATGCTCCTGACTCTTTGCCCACTCCAGGAGCACGGACAAGACTTTGACATGGCCCTGCCTGGAAGCCAAAGTCAGTGGTGTTTGACCGTGAACATCACATTCTAGTGGATTGGATCCATGTGCAAGGAGGAGTTCAGTTATATTTGCAGAACCCTCATGGGCTGCACTGGCAAGCAAGGTCCGTCCATCTGTGCAACCAGCATGGTTTACAGACAACCAGCTGTCCAACAGCTTCTTTACAGAAATGTCCTTTTCAAGTTCCTGTTGTGAGTTAGTTTCTTTTTCATCCATAGAGTTCACTTCAGCACTTTCATCAGCATCTGCAAGAAAAGCTGTAGAGACCAGCCCACTCCTCTTTAGCAGCTGCAGGACTTCCTGGCTGACCAGAATAGGAGGATGGTTCGTAGTGCTGCTGCTGGGAGCAAGAACAGGCACACCAGCCCATATCATCCAGAGTGCTAATAAAGAGGGATTTTCTTTATGGTGACCTGAGCAGACTAAATGTGTGGCAAGCTGGCAAGTATCCTCAATATCCAAGTATGGTCCCTGCAAAGTCAGAGCCATGGCAAGCATACTGTGGCCTTCAGTTTTGCTGCACAAGTACTTCTGTGTGCAATACTTCACATCCATCAGCCACTCAGCAAAGCTAGCATGGAAAAGTATCTTGGTGCCCCCAGGACCATCAATCAGGAGAGGAGAGAGGGTTCGTAGCTTGTTCTGGAAATCCTGAAGGCTGAGCAAGTTGTCATGGGTCCAAACTGCTGTGAAGAGTTCTTTGGGTGTGAGGGGTCTTGGGGCAGCCAAGAGGACATTGAGGAGAGGCCGGACATAGACAAAGAGCCCTCGGGGAAACAGTCTCTGGCACAACCAAAGGTAGAGTCCATTCAGAGTCCCTGGTATATCCCGGATCTCTCTGAGACCCACCAGTGCTCCTGCAACGCCATCCAGCACACGCTCGAGGAAGAGCATGCAGCCGCTGCTCTTGATGTGCAGGAGATTCAACATATCAGCTGTGTCTGGGGTGAGCTGACGACGGAGTGCTGCTTCTTCATCAAGCCGGCAGAGGATGTACTGCTGTACGTCACGGACTGGTGGGGGCTTCCTCAGATCATCCAGACAGAGCTTACGGAAACCTGCAACACAAAAAAGTCAAAATTGTTTTAATGCTAGCATCATAAACAAAGGATGTTTTAATTTCTGGTTACTGTCTCTCTTTCTCTTTCCCTGGCTGTCATCATATGACAACCTAAATTAGAAAAGCAGATGGCCTAATGCTTAAATGACTGGGAAGGCCGGATGTTTCAGCTTGAGAGATTTCTTGTATTAATTAAGCATTCCTTTACCCTTTGAATTTACCATATTGCTCAATGGAGGAGAAGACCTTTGTTATGCAAGTTTTGATCTTGGAAGAGGAGATAACATTCTGTGCTGTATAATTTGGTCATTAGTTTCCATTACACAACACATCCTTCCTCTATTTATAATTCATTGCTAAAGCAAAGCTGGGGCGTATAACAAGAGCACTCAGTGTAGCACCAGCTTTTAACAATAGTGCAATTAAAGGTCCTTTTTTCCGTAGATGCATAAAAATTGGATGCTTGTGCCTACTTTATTGGGGTTATTTTTGTATATTTTTGCATTTATATTCATCACCAACATAAGGCTGAGCAGATTGCTTTCTCTGCAGTTACTAAGTCAGTAGACGCATGGCTAATGTGGATGGTGAAATCAGCTGCAATAACGATCCTGTCAAAGGATCAAAATTGAGGATATCAACCCAAAACGAAGATAATTAAAGAAGGGGAGTAATCAGGGGAAAACATACTGCTTGATCACATGTGAATCATTTCCTTTAGTGTTGAATATACAGTGCTGTGAAAAAGTATTTGCCCCTTTCCTGATTTCTTTTTCAGCATATTTGTCACACTTAAATGTTTCACATCATCAAACAAATTTTAACTTTAGGCAAAGATAGTCAGAGTAAATACAAAAAGCATTTTTTTTAAATAATGATTTAATTTATTAAGGGAAAAAAACATTCACATCTACCTGTAATTGCCCCAATTTGATAAATCAGGAATTAACTGTGAGTAGCCACAATTTTTGGAAAGCTAAGATCAATTTTAGTAGCCACACCCAGGCTTGATTACTGCTAGACTTGTTGAATCAACAAATCACTAAAATAGAGCCTGTCTGGCAAGGTGAAGTTTATTGACATCTGTCTGGAAAGGGTTACAATGCTATTACTGGGGCTTTGGAACTCTAGCAAACCATGGTGAGAGCCATTATCCACAAATTGGTCAAACTTGGAATAGTGGTAAACATTCCCAGGACTGGCTGGCTAACTGAAATTACTTGAGGCACTTCGATGACTCATCCAATAGGTCTCAAAAGAACCCAGAACTTCTAAAGACCTGCAGGCCTCACTTGACTTAATTAAGGTCAGTGTTCATGACTCAACAATACGAAAGAGATTGGGCAAAAATGTCATCCATAGGAGAGTTCCAAGGTAAAACCCACTGCTGACAAAAACAACACAAAGGCTGGTCTAACATTTGCCAAAAAACATCTTAATGATCCTCAAGACTTTTAGGAATAACGAGACAAAAGTTGAACTTTTTGGGTTACATCTGGTTTACAGCACCATGCCAACAGTCAAACATGGTGGTGGCAGTGTGATGGTTTGAGGCTGCTTTGCAGCTTCAGGGCCTGGACAAATTGCCATAATTGATGGAACCATGAATTCTGCTCTCTACCAGACCATGTTTGGCCATCAGCTCTTGAACTCAAGCACACTTGTGTTATGCAGCAGGACAATGACCTGAAACACAATAGCAAGTCCACCTCTGAATGGCTTAAAAAATGAAGGTTTTGGAGCGGCCTATTCAAAGTCCTGACCTAAATCTGATTGAGATGCTTAAACAGGCCATTCTTTATCCAAAACCCTTCAATGTGGCTGCAAAGAAGAGTGGGCCAAAATTCCTCTACAGCAATGTGAAACTCATTGCCAGTTATCGCAAATGCTTGCTTTCAGTTGTTTACGCCAAGAGTGTTAGGTTTAGAGGGTTATTGCTTTTTCACATGGGCCAGGTAGATTCTGATGGCTTTTTTCCCCTTAATTAATTAAATTGTCATCTAAAAACAGCATTTTGTATTTACCCAGGCTATCTTTTTCTAATATTAAAATGTATATCATGATCTGAAACATCTAAGTGAGACAAATATGAAAAAAAAAATCAAGGGGGAAAATACTTCACAGCACTGCATAGCCATTAACAATCTCAGTAAAATAAGAAAGTAATTATTACAGTTAGTGTTTACTGTAACATTATGACAGATCGACATCCATTTCCCCTATCTTAATCCTGCCTAGACCAATATATTTAAGTGCAGCACTCATGAAGATAAGCTACCTGTTCTTCTTACCTGAAAACATCTTGCAAACAGTTTTATTGTGACGGCGGACAGAGCAGACTAGCAGCAGCCAGCCGGGCAGCAGGTGTTGATTGGCAGCCAAAAGCTCTGCAATTGAGCTGCTCTTTCCATCTCCAATGCCTGCCTCATATCCTACATCAAGGGAGTCCACCACCATCATTACAGTCTGGGCAGGAGGAGGAAGGTCCAGCAGGGGTCCCAGCACTGCTCTGAGGGTGAGAAAAAGACCAACATTAAAAGGAGAGGAAGAAAAATGCAGTCGTGGGCAGACGGCTTAAAGTAACACTAACAGAGCAGGCTTTTCTCTAATATTGCCTGCAGTGAAATTCCACAGATACAGAAAGAAGCAAGTCAGCCATTTCATATCAAGTCAGTGACTCTAAATGAAATCACTCAATCACTAGTCAGACAGCTATTTTCACATGACTTGAGGCTATCACTCTTCCTATACGGAAATGTCTTTTTCTTCCATATCATTAACCTTAGGAACAATCCAACCATAACTCTCAGGTTGGAAAAAAACATTTAAGAATTGAACAGTTTCATTTATGTAGTGAAAAAGAATCCCAGCATGATTGACTCTTCAAAAATTTCCTGTTGCAAAAACATAAAAAAAACTGAATCAGACTGTGAACTTCTTGCATTTTCATAGTAAAAGAGTGGGAGTGATATCTCAGCATCCAGGTGTTGCTCCATATTCATGACAAGAAAAATGCATTTTTAAGATATCATTATTCTCTCTAATAACTAACATCCAGTATTATAAAGCAAGCCTGGCACATACTACAAGATCCTTTTGCTGATATTCAGCCTGATTCCCTATTCAGGCCAAAGTGAACTCTCAATTAACGGATAGCTCAAAAGATTGTCTGGACAAATTGTCCTGTTGTGTGATGTGTGTTAAGAGTGATCTTTCCTTATCCAGTCGTCTCTGAAGATGATAGGAGCAGCTCCAAATATAAAGCATGTTCAATGTTTACAATCAGAAATTTCAAATGGCTCTATACTGCCCAGACTTACAGCACCTATTTAAAGTATTGACCCCCTTGGATGTTTAATACTTTTTGAACATTTTTATAAATCAATCATGGTCAATATAATTTGGCTTTCTTCAAAAAAAATAAAAAAGACCTCATTAATGTTAGTGAAAACAGATTTCTACAAAGTAATGCTAAGTAGTAGTCTAGTAGTAGTCTCACAGTTACTGAAATGAGAATCACCTGAGTGCAGTGAATGTATCTCAGGTAACTGCAATATAAAGACACCTGTGTCTTGAAGGTCCAGTCACTGGTTAATCAGTATTCCTGGCTACCATTACACCATGAAGACCAAAGAATACTCCATGCAACTCAGAAAATAGGTTTTTGAAAAGTATAAGTCAGGGGATGGCCTCAAAAATACCAAAGGCACTAAATATATGACAGAATTTGCCACGTGTTTATCTGAGACTTTTTTAACCTAATCACATCTATTTTGATGCCATTTTAGTCACTCTTGGCATCTTATTTACAGCCAAAACACACTTTAATAAGTAAAATTTTAGACATATACCACACATGGACAAAAGTATGTGGCCACACCTGTTAATTTTTTAATTCTGGTGTTTCAATCGGATCTGCTGCTAAATTTGTATGAAATCAAGCACACATTTGAGATTAAATCGCAAACATATGAGATACAAAATGGGTTGTTCTGAAGAGCTCAGTGACTTCAAGCATGGCATTGTGATGGATGCCACCTTTGCAGTTAGACTGTTGGTGAAATTTCATCCCTGCTGGATATGCCACAGTCAGCTGTAAGTGATATTATTAGAAAGTGTAAGCGTTTAGGAATAACAGCTACCTAGCGGAGGACCATGATAACTCCCAAAGCAGCATCAAGGATTGCTAAGGCACATGGTGTGTTAATGTCCCTAACAGTCTGCTGATACCAATGCTGATGATATCCGAACTTTCACTTGCATTAATGTGCACACAAAAACTGTGCAGTGGGAGCATCGTGGAATCGGTTTTCATGGCTGATCAACACTCTACAGAACGAATAGGCACAAATTCCCACAAAAACACTCCAAAATCTTGTAGAAAGCCTTAAAAGAAGAGTGGAGGCTGTTAAAGCAGCAAAATGAGGCCATCTCATCTCCATACAGTCCATGTACTTGATTACAGTGTGATTACAGTCCCTGTTGGTGAAATGGTCTGGCATTTGAATACTTTTGTCCATACAGTGTACCTCATTATTTGATGCAGATCTAAGACTATGCATCTTAAGGCCTTAAGCATGTTGAAGTAGAATCGGTACAACAGTGCTTAACCTGGAAAAAGTCTAATCTAAAGTGTATCTTTCCTTCAAAGAGCGCAGTCAGCAGTCGTCCTGCTGTGATCTTTAGATGACTCAGGTTAATGGAACTTCTCAGATTTCCTGCCTCACCCTGGGCACGCTCACACACACACAGGTTGATATGTGTACACATATAAAAACACAATCCTGACATACCCTAGCACACTTCACATCTCGCCTTTGAAGTCTTTCCTGAGCCTTAAACCCCTCACGGTATCAAATCAGAGCTTTGATTCTGTAAAACCCTTTACCTCCTTTGACCATAACATGAAGGATAAATCTGGTATTACATACATTTTCAGCATAATTACTCTATGCACATTCAGCTGAACATGGTTCACAAAATACTGAACAAAAAAATAAAGTGAAATGCTGCAAGTTTTTACATAATGTATCACAAAAACGAGAATAACAATGAAAAAATGACCTGAGCACAGCATAGGAGCACAGGGAGTGATGGAGTGTCAGACAGCAGTTGTAGCTGCAGGCTTTTATTCCTGAATCCTGACCTAAGACCTGACATGAGTTTATCTGAGGAGAATGAAATCCTGCACTCAACATGAAGTACAGAGCTGTCTGGCTGAGAGTAATGCGCACCAGAGCCAAAGACAAAAAACACTCCTGCTTCCTAACACATATAGTAATGATATGGTAGCTGTGTAGTTATAGTTATTACAGAAACCCATGTTCATCCATTGTTAACAAAGCCAAGAAGCAGCAGAAGTGCTTCAAACGCAGTAATTATTGGATTAATTAACAATTTGGTGGACACTGACATCATACATTTCAGATAGTTTAAGGTAGTGGCTGTAGCACTTTTAAAAAATGGAGAGATATCAGTTTTTAACAGCATTCCTGGCTGGTTGATCTGTGTTTTGTAGTGATTTTATATTTAATGTTTCATGTCTGTAACTCCGGTAATTGTGCTGCTGCCCTGTCTTGGCCAGGACACTCTTATATATCAGATTCTAAATCTCAATGAGGCTTTTCTGGTTACATATATCTAAATAATAATAGCACAGACATGTTAACACAGTTTGACCAAAATCTTTAAAAATTCAGTGAACTAATTCATTTTCTTGTGAGAATAAATCTGTATTACTTTGCTAATACTGAATGTGGTTATTCAAAATGTTTAAGAATTATACAAATTTGGTAATCAACTTTAATTCTACCAACGATCACATAACTCAGCTCACAACAGATATTCAAAGGACAATAAAGATGCCCCCAATGATCAAACGACGGTCACACTGGGTAATTTTCATTAAAAATACGTGGTTTGTGTATCAGAATCAATGCTTCTAGTCAATGACCTACAAACTAGACTGACTTTGATGTCTGCAGCTGAGAGGAGCACTGTGTTTAATGTTTGGTGATTCATACAGGCTAATTTAATTGCAAGCTAATAATAATCGATGCAAATCAGCACTATGACCCAGTTTAAACTGAAAAGCAACACCTTTAACTGTCAGCTTGAGAACAACTCTATCAACCTGTCTACTGCTGCTATGAGTCGGTCATCCCCCTCATTTACTCAGAGCAGCTGAGATAAAATCCCCTAAATCTTTGTTGAGAGTCCTTTTTGTTAAAAATATTACTCAGTGTTTAAAACTTTGTTGAAACCTGCAGGATTAAAGCTAGTTAGCTTATGAAAAGAGGTGATATCATGTTTCGTTAACGTGTTAAAGGTCAGGTTGGTAAAATTACTCTAAGGGCAAGGTAAGTGGAACATCATCATTACGTGTTTAAATGTAACTTTAAAAAAGGGGAATTTAGGTTTTGGAAAGAAACTCGAACAAATATAGTTGTTTGGAGGTGAAAAACTGTTGCCTTAGCAATCAAACAGTTGGAGAGTTGCTCTTTGTACTAATTGGCCTATAGGATTGATCATTGTTTTTTTCTGTGAGTAATTGTGTTAATTCACAATAATTGACACATGTAATGCGGGAATCATTACACTGTATAATTTAGTTGTCCTTACTGTAGGATGCTTGTTGCATTTCTCCACTGAAGGTTTTAGTACTGCTCTATGAAAAAGGTAAAAACATGTAGTTGTCTGAATAAGGATGACTTTTGTGCTCCTTTTATCATGTTACACTGCCCCCTGTAGGAACTCTCTGTGCACTACAAAGCTAAGTAGACAGGCCAACTGCTAAACTAGCTGCTAAAACCAAACACTAATGGGCAGATCCACTGCAGACAAGCACAGCAGTTGCGTGTTTTTAACTAGTCGTAAAATGCGTGCAAACTGCTCAGCTGAGGAAACTGCACCCAGTCTCATTTACATGTATGTAAATGGCGAATAGGAGGGGGAGAATTAGCAAATTCAGAAAGTAATCACAAAGGCCAGCACTAACTATCACAGGCAGTAAAAGTGGTGCAAGTTAAAGCAGATATTAAACTGGTGCTAATTTTATCCCCTCTTTCCCTTTCATTTCAGCTCTTTCCATCTCAGTCAGCCGTTACTCACTGAATGAGGTGGAAAGCATCTTTATGTAATATAGATAAGGGTTTCAGGGTTTTGTTTTCAGGAAAACAAAACATGTTTTCTTACTTTAATGTTTTAGTTTGTCAAAATCCCAGTAAAACAACCAAAATATACACCTCATCATGGGGCATAGAATAAAATAATATGTATGCATGCCTGCCAGTTTAGAGTTTCTATACTAATAAATGCACTGGTCCTGTCTTTTTGTTGAGTCACATTTTGTTCCAAATAAGATACAGGGGTCACTATTCTTTGTTAATAAAACTGATGTGTTGAAATTTCATGACTCCTTGTTAAAAAGGTGATGGTGGGTCCTGAGGCTTGACCAGTTGAGAACCACTGCTTTACAGGGTACTACATATAACAAACGTCAGACTCTAGGCCTGCTGAAAGACCCTCAAAATTATTTTATACCAAATATTTAATGTAGCAACTCCAACCCAACCCTTTTTTTGCAAGTCTAAAATCGACTCATCTCCTCTGACACTGTAGCAGAACAGCAGTCTACTGCCAGACAAATCTAAAATTGTCTTCAAATGTCAATTGTATCAAGTTTTTTCTTTTTTTTAGCAATATTTCAACATTTAGTTCTTGTATTCCAGTATGAATCCAGCCTTCTGCTTCACTCTTTGGTCCGTTATCCACATCTTTCTTAGAGCAAGTTTGTGTTTTGGGCAAAACAAAATTGAGTTTTTATTAAGATCAAAACCCAGGACTAAATTTACTGATTATATCAAATTAATTAACCCCTTTCTTGTCTTCTGAACAAACTGATTTCAGATTGTGATTCTATAAGGTATCTTCAGTGCTGTGAGTTTATTTTGTACTACTGAGCCCTGGCTTTTCTTGACTAGAACTATCAAAATAACAGTTTACAATCACATAAATTCACAAATAAACCTCCTTCATAGCTCCAGTTGTACATTGTGTTTGGTACTATTTATACCGCATGCTAATGCAATTAGCTGGTGAGTGCATAGTAAACACCACTTCAGCATTTCACACCAGGATGTCTGTATTCTAGCTATGGTCATGTCTGAATGTTAACATCTGCCTTGGTTCTTGGTTTCAAGAACTGTCATGGCCTCTTACTTCTTGCTTATAAAATGAGTTGATGAGATTTCCTTATTATTTTACATGTAAAACAAGTACTGCTCACTATCTGTAAAATTTCAGTTTAAGTTAGAGAACGTGAAGATAATCCCGTCAGACACTCCTGTTACTTTCTCATCTCTCTCTTTCCTTGTTCGTCATCCCTGTCAACACGAGTGACAGAAAACAAAATACAAACAGGGCAATGAAGCCGTTATGCTCCGGGTTAAGATACTCCGATAGTAATCAATCAAGCTGATTCTGCCCACACTAGCTGATGTCCTGTGCTGCTGGGACATGCTGATGTACAAGGTCCATTTTGTTTGTTGACCCTTCTTAGTGGATTTTGTGGAGTCTTGTTTTAAAGGTGACAAACAGTGATTAACCTGTGACAGCAGAGAGGAATGAATGGGTCACACTGCAGCTGAACTCGACTCAATTACCCCCCTCAATAAACACCGGGTGTGTGTTTGTGTATGCTGTCATTAGCTGTAATGTCTATGTTTAAGAGTGACCAAAAGGTCCAGTCACCTTTAGTCACCAAGCATGGGTCCTTTAAATCTGCTTTCAAGAACCCCCCCCAATATCTAAAATCCTTTTTAAAATCTATAAGAGAAAGAAAAGAAGATGCTGCTTTTGAGTCTCTCAATCAGCAACAGTGTCGGCAACTCTGTAGTGATTCTGATGCCAAATAACAGCAAATCAAACAATGCTTCCAATTGTTTAAAAGCAGAATCTTGTGCTGGCAGCTTCACAAGTGTTTATCAAACACAAAAAAGAGGTCATCCATCCTGTAAACCAAGGAGCTGAGGAAGAAATACAAGAATATTTCATTTTATTCAACCTGATACTGAAGCTGGGCAAGTTTATTAAACAGAAGTGGAATAATGAGTAAATTGAGGCAGCTGGGCTTTTTAACGGACATGCCAACATCGAAATCTTAGAATCAGGATAAACATACTGTTTTGGCTGGGTTTGACAAATGTAAGTCCTCTTTATGTATCATCAAGCTGCACATGTCCTTTTACTTGTCTTTCAATCATTAACCATACAATATATATTTTCAAACAACTGCCACTAATGAGAAGTAGACACAGGATTACTTGGTTAGAACACCCAAATATATTAAAGAAATTATTCAGCAGAGGTAGTAAACATCTCAACTTATGATTAATTAGTTTCTACATGACAGCCTGAACAGGAGTGACACATCCTCTCTAATTAACTGTCATGTTTGTTATCTTATCCTGAAAGTTTGTATTACTTCTTATGAAACAATATAAACTCTAATGATGTTACTGGAGGCACTGTTTCAGGCAAGATGCTATAAAAACTGCAGCGGTGTCAGCTGATGAGTGCATCACAGCTCCATATGAGAGAAAAATGGGGTCCAACATCTCAAGGTGAAAACTTTAATTGAATTTTTTTCAATGAAGCAAAATCCTAAACTACAAAAAAAAGCCTACATTTTTATGACAAAAGAGCAGGAATTGCACATGTCTTATACAAACCTAAATTCCAAAAAAGTTTGGACAATGTGTAAATTGTGAATAAAAACAAAAGTGATCTGCAAAATGCACTAGGCCTGTATTTAATGAATGCAGCACAAAGGCAAGATCCCTGATGATGTAGCTGATAAACTTTGTTTTTTGAAAAAATATGGGTCAAATACATGACATGTTTTTTTTTTGTTGTCATGTCATATATCATTTTGTCCTACAAAAAACCTACTTTGCTTGAATACAATTTCAAAATATATTAGTAATATAATATATTTCATATTTGGCATCTCAAACCCAAAAATGTCAGGTGGCGAGACCATCTGAGTAAATGAACTGATTACTGACACTATTAAAAATAATCATGAAAAATTTAAATTAGAATACTTTGGTATGATTTTATGGTTGAAATCACTAAAATAAACAAATGCTATTAAAATTCACGATTGTAAAGCAATCAAGATCAACAAAAACCTTTTGTACTGGAGTTTGCAATTCTTTACCCTCATGAGACCTGAGCTTTTGTTTGGTAAGCATTTTTAGTTTCTCCCATATCCCATTTATTTGGGATAAATGGACTTGATAAGTATAAAGCCTTAGCCCTGTCTTCAGAAGTAGTTTTCAGAGGACAAGAGGCTTTTCTTACTGTACAAAACACAATATTTTTAAAGAATAAAATTGGAGTTTCATTTTGTTTCAGCCAGTTGGAAGGGGGGGACTATTCAGTCAGCAAGGCCAGGTATGAACTTACACACAAAATTTCTAATCAAATTCCTAATTTAAATAAGTATGTTCCCCCAACATTATGTGGAAATTTTGGAAAAAATTACCAAACAAATTCCCCCAAACATTCAGACAAATCCCTTCAAAATTCCATTAAATTCAGGAGAATTTCAGAGGAAATTCCCCCAACTAAATTTACAATCACATTCTCAAAACTTTGAAAATAAATTTCCCAAATTCTCACGAAATACCAAAAGAAATCAATTTTAAAAACATGTCAAAGCACACTAACGTGTCTCTCCTCCAAATTTTCCTTCTGGTCATCCAATACATTCTGGGTCTCAGGTGATTAATGTCAGGGTGGAGAAAACATAATCATGGGTATTTTATTTCAAAATGAAGTCATAAAAACAGATTGTACAACAATGTAGTATTTGCCTGTTTAGTTTGAAATTAGTTGCAGATGTCAGGTGGTGCAACCACATTGAATGAAGCCTTATATCTCATTGACCAATTCTGAATTTGATGCTTGCAACATGTTTCAAAAAAGTTGGGAAAGGAGTATGTTTACCACTGTGTTACATCACCTTTTCTTCAAACAACACCCTGTAAGGATCTGGGGACTGAAACTGTTAATTGCTGGAGTACTGAAAGTTAAATCCTTTACTGCACTTGCTGGATGTGCATCTTACAGTGCACAGTTATTTATTTTGCACTTCATAATGCCACATACATTCTAATGGGAGACAGGTCTAGTGTTAGGAGATGGTCTTATAGCCTTTACCTTTAACATGTTTGTCTATAATTTTCTTTCTAATCTCCTGGGATGACTCTCTCCTTAGCTTTCTGTGGTCCATGTTCAGTGTGGTACCAAACAGCACAGCGACTACTTTTCACCCTTTAAATAGGCATATAGACTGATTAGTGAAGTTTGAAGAAACCTGTGATGCTGACTACACACCCAACAGCTTAGTTTAACGTGTCCCTGTCAGATTATTTTCAATCTTTTCTAGAGGTACTATCATTTTTGTCCAGGCCAGTTTCATGGGTTTTTTATCATTATTTTGTTGAACCACAACTCAAAAGCAATGTCTGATTTTCATTATTTTCAGTATTTTTTTTATTATTACTTTTATCAGTTTCAAGTTATCCAGTGACAATTATGGGTTTTTCTTTCTTTAACAGTAGGGTACCAATAATTTTGTCCACATGTATGCAATACTCCAAAACCTCTTTTGTGCCTCCTGTTATTAATTGTGCCTGCACAGGTGTGCACAGATGCTAGCTTTTCAACGTTGTGTTGATAACATTCTGGACGGCTGTTTATTTCCAAAAACAATTTGAAATGTGGACCATAACACTTTTCAAATTTAGGTCAGTCCATCCCAGATGAGTTCAGGCCCAGAGTGCCACTTAAAAATCTTGTTATATGGCACAAAGTATACAAGAACAGTATGACTGATGGCACCCTGAGCCCTGCTCCCTCCTCCAACCAATGCAACCATGCAGAAATCACTTAGTCAGAGATGTCCACCTCTATTGAGTATCTTATTTAGAAGAACATTTACAGACCAAGCCTTAATGTGTGTGAATCACCTCAGCCCTGTCTCACATTATCATACACAGTTGACTTTATTGTTGAGCATATCCTGTAATTAAAAGCAGATCTAAACCCTGCCATTGGTGTCTGCTTCATCTCAGTTTCAACAGGCTTATCAGTCGTCTGTGTGCTTTAGTCACCTGATTAAAGCGACACTCCCTCACTGGCACACTTTCAGCTCTGCAGAGGAGGAGGAGGAAGTGTAATGAATCCTGTGTAAGTGCTTCAGGTTTTCCGCTTCACTCAGCCCACACAGTCCTGGACACAGGTCTGCGGGTGACCTTGGACCCTGAGGACTTGTAGAGGGGAGCGTGTCACATTCAAGCGTCTGATAATTAGGATGTTCCCTCAGCCAAACTTTTTACTTAAATCACTTCACTGGCTGTCAGACCCATTCACAGACTGAAGTGAAATCCAATCCAGCCCTCAGGTGATGGTTTTCAAATTGCACATAGAAAAAGATCCAAATCCTCTTGTCTGGTGCAAACTACCTGAGTGCTCTTTACAACATTCATACCACACTCTTGTCTGTTCTTCTGGATGCATGATTGTGGTTTTTGTTTGTGCCAGTCTTTTCTGTTCTTCAAACATTTAGTTTTTTTTCCTTCTTTATTTTCCAATTTGCTGCATGCATTTAAGTAAAGAAAAGGTTATTTTTAGTGACACCTAGATCAAAATAACAACCTGATTTTGCCTCATTATTTACTTGCCCTAAGCATCAAAGATCAATAAGAAAACTATAAAGTTTTGCAGCTTTCAGTGTCAGAGATGAGCTGATGTGAACTCCTTTCTAGCAACACAGCGCTGATGCAAACATCTTTTTTTGTAGTTTATAATTTTAAGCTTAAAGCCTCTGTGAGGAGTTGTTCAGTGGTTATGAAACAGACTGAAATCAGAACTGACACCTCTTCAAATGCAAAGACCATCAGCATTAAGGGTGAACATTTCTTTATTTCTAATTGTTGTAAACACTACTTAGACTAATCGTCAGATGGATTGACTAAAGACTCATTTGCACTCCCTTCCCACAACAGATCAGTTTATTTTAAACAACAAAACCATTATTACCCATATACTTCTTAAATGCAATCACAAGATAGCATGTTCACAGGGGCTGTTTCGAGATCTGGTTCACAACTGTTTGACCAGGTCAACAAGTCCAATGCCAAGTGTCGGATGAAGTGGTGTAAAGCACACTGACACTGCACTGTGGAGCAGTGATGTATTCCTTGGAGTGGAGCTACGAATCATGCTTCTCGGCTTAGCAGTCAGATGGGCGATTGGTGGCTGTCTAGAGAACATTACCCACCTGACTGCATTGTGCCAACTGTGAAGGTTGGTGGAGGAGTGATAATGGCAGGGGCTGTTTTCCACAGTTTGGGCTAGGCCCTGTATCTCCAGTGATGGCCAATCTTAATGCTTCAGCTTCCCAAGACATTTCAGATAATGCTTTGCTTCCAACTTTGTGGCAACAGTTTGGGCATGGCCCTTTTCTAGTCCAACATGACTGTGCCTCAGTGCACAAAGAAGGGCTATAAAGACATGGTTTGATGTGTGTAGTGAGGAAGAACTTGATTGGCCTACACAGTCGCCTGACCTCAACCCCATCAAGATGAACTGGAATAGAGATTGTCCAACTCATCCAACATCAGTGTGAGCTCATAAATGCTCTACAGGCTGAATGGGCACAAATTCCTGCAGAAACACTCCAATTTCACAATAAATTACATGTATTTAAATACACCATTACAACCCCTGTTGGTGTCCAAATACTTTTGTACAGTGCATTTCTAAATGTAAAGGTAGCATAAATTAGCCTTTGCTAAGGCTTGGTATCTCTGCATATGTTGTGCAGTGAGGCCACTGGCAGTAAAGACTGAATTTTTGATACATAGAGATGTAGATAGGGCTGGTGGCACCACTTTTTAACAGCTTTTCTCCATCATTAGGTCTAAAGAAACTGGCACTCAAGTAAATAAACTTTTCAGATATAAGCGTGTCCATTGGAAAGACTACTAAAGCAACACATCAAGTGACCATTAGGGATAAAGATTTTACAGTAATGGTTTTAAAGCAAATCAAACATTAAAGCGGATGAAATAAGCAATGTAATTTTTTACTCAATATGTAATAATATAAATATGAAAAATCTGTTTATAACTACAGTAGCAGTTTGTCAGTGTGCTGTGGGGATTGTCTTTGATAGATTACCAACCTGCTCTCCTGAGTTCATTTAACACCATAGAGCAGTGAGCCTGAGGTTCTTTGCTTTCTAGATCAATAAACTTTTATTATGATACATTATAGAGACCTTACAAAGGTTTTCATGTTCTCAACATTGTTTTATCTGAGGTCAGATGATGAATGTATGTTTCCTTGGGTCAAATGCTAAAATAACCCACCTACAGCTTAGAGCTTACTCATGTTAAACTCTCTGGAGTCTACGCCTACAAACCTTGGAGCTGCACAGTTTTCTTGACTTTAGATGTTTTTACCTCTGCACTGGCTGAATGGATTGAAATCATTCAACATGCACTTGGAAGCTGATCTCTTTGTGATGAAGAAAGACCTCACTAGGGTTTGGAAAACACCAAAGTCCACAGCTGGTAGCTCACAGTCAGTAAACATGACCGGCTCTGCCATTAAACCCTTAACGTAAAGAGTTTTAATTAATAAAACTGGAGCAACAGTGATGTCTGAATATGTCTGTGTTGATGCTTTCTTTATATTTTTAACCATTAATAACCATCCTTTCAGTTATCATCTCGTTTAATCAGAAGTGGGATTTGAAGTACCGAGAAGCAGCACGCTATAGAAAACACAGTGGACTATCTGAAGGTCTGTAAGTAATTATGATTAGCAAGTACTCAAGTACTGAAACCACTGTAAAATCCCTTTCATACTACTTATCTCAGCAAGTTTAGAGAGGTGAAGCTGCTGTTTGTCATACACAAAATGGAGGTGAAATTTCAGCAGCGTCAGGTAGCATGCAATGTGTAATAGTTGTGACCCACTAGTGTAGACAAAGGTGGGAAAATCTCAGCAAAAATGCACTCTGATGCCCCTATGGATAGATAAGCATGATTAAGAGCCCTCTTTGGTAACTTTTAGTGGATAAAATATGATATAGTGCCCTAGAAAATGCCCTTTGAATAAATAAAATTTAACAAATCTCTTCTTTGTGCCCTCCAGTTGGACAAAATTTGGCAAAGTACCCTGTACGTGGAAAAGATTTGACAAAAAGTCTTTTAAAGTTAAAAAAAAAAAAAAAAAAAACGACAAACTGCTGCAAAGGGAGGGCCCTTTGAGTGAACACATTTGACAGATTGCCTCTTGGCCCTCTCTGATGCCCCTAGAGTGAGAAAGAAATAATAAAAAGCCCATTTTGCAACCTAAGTGGTTAAAACTTGGCTTCTTAATTCCCCAATAAAAGGTCAAAACTGTAAAAAGTCCCCTTTTTCTTTTGCCCTCTGAGTGGACATAACTGAACAAAGTGCCCTGTAATTGGAAAAAAATGTTCATGTGCTCTCATAAGTTCCTTCCAAATAGACAAAACTTGACAACTTGCCCTATCAGTGTGCTCTGAGTGGACAAAATTTGACAAATCCCCACTTTAGCATAATCTCAGTTGACAAAATTTGACAAAGGGCCCTGTAAGTAGGCCTGGGCGATATGCCCTAAAAATCATATCACGGTATTTTTCTTGCCTTTGACGATAACAGTACTATATCACAGTATCACAAAATTAAAGAGAGATAATGCTCTTTAGTTTAAATTCAAGTAGTATTAACCCCCTTCTCCCCTTGATGGCATACTCAATTTATCTTTAAGTATAGGAACACAGAAAATATGTTTTTTTTTTAAGTCTCTCTAGGTTTGCTTCTGTCTAACTGCACTCCAAGTTTCGCATTTCCTCTCTAACCTGATGAGGTGAGTTAAGCTGCTAATGACTTGAACACGTTTCCTAGTGAAGGAATAAAAGCGTTTCAGAAAAATAAGAAGAGCTTGACGGAAGTACTGTGTTTAGCATTGAGTTAGCTTAGCTTTGGCTGCTGTACCAGAAAATACGGCTAGATTACAGCAGCTTTTCTGACCTCATTTAACTTCGAAGCCAGGATCTTTGACTCACTGTGGACTGAGAAAATAAAGTCATAAGTTAAAATAGACTTTTAAACAGTTGTTTATGCCATTGTAAGAGGAAGAACTGCAGCGCTGGGCTGTGAGACCAGCCAAAGCAGCACTTACAGCCCCAGGTAGGCTGATAGAGACCGCACACTGACTTTGTTGCGGTACAGCCGTCAGACTTTGAGAGGAAAAAACACGTGTTTTTGCCTGCTAACTCACACTGAGGCAGATACGATGACATCATTAACAACCGTTATCATGATTGGTCGGTAGAGTCCAAATCTCTACCGTAGACCAAATTTATATCATTTATACCGTCTACCGCGCACCCCTACCTATAAATGGATAAAACTTCAACAATTTTCCTCTTAAGTTCTCTATAATTGGATAAAGTGCCCTCATAAGTTCCTTCCCATTGGACAGAATTTAACATTTTGCCTGTTAATTGCCCACATGTTGTCTTTAGTGCCCTCTGAGGAGACAAAATTTAATGAAGTGCCCTCCTTAGTGCCTTCTAAGTGCACAAAGTTTTGACAAATGGCATTTTTAATGCCCCCAAGAGGGCAAAATTAAAAAAAAAAAAGCCCTCCAAAGTGCCCTATTAGTGGACAAAATTTTGGAAAGTTTCCCATTTGAAGGCCATATATGTAGACAAAACTGTCAATTCTAAGTTCCTTCTACATGGACAACATTTGGCGAATGGCCTTATTAATGCCCTCTGAGTGGACAAATATTCACAAAGTTTTCTTTTAAGTGCCCTGTGAGCAGACAAAGTTTAACCAAAAAATCCTATTTAGTTCCATTTCGATAAATGTTTGACAACATCTGTGTGCTTTTTCCCCAACACTTACAGCAGGTGCCCTATATAATTTTTCACCCCTGACCCTCCAACATTTTGAGTCTACCACTGTCTAAATCAGTGGTCCTCAAGTGGTCCTGCCTCAGGACCCACTAACAACTCCTTAGTGAGCAATCACAACCCAAATTTCTGATGATTTTTTTTTCAACCAGATTTTTTAAATGAGCCGTAGTGCTGTTTGGACCTCAAACAGTACATTTAAAAAAACAAAGACTGAAAAAAATACACCAAAGTTTCAGTAGAAGTATCATTCCCAGTTTCTGAGACATATTTCAAAAAGTTTCCAGGAACGTTCTCAAAAAATGCCTGATGTTTCCACTGTAAATTCCTGAATTATTCCTGGAAGCCTGCCAGAAAAGACTTCTGAAATGTTCCGTGAAAACTTACTGCAGATGAAGAGTTCCTGGATCCTTGCGATTTTTTTGAAGATTTAAAAGCAAGGTCCAAAGGAATACTACCAAAGGAACCCAGAAAAATGCCTACAGAATATTCTCAGACATTGAGGGGAAATTAATTTAAGTTTCCCAAAAAGTTTAAGGGGGAAAATTTCACCAAGATTAAGGTAAATTCTCATTTAAAATCCTGAATTATTTAGAAAAAACTCTGGCATTGCATTTTTGTTTACCTTTCTGCTAACAACAGAAAACAAAAATTAAAAAAGCCTCATAGACTCTTTGTTCATTTTTGTCTCTGGGCATACATTCGCGATCCACTGGAGACAGCTCCACGACCCTGTTTTTGGTCCTGCACACCAGTTAACATGATAGAGTAAACCTTTGGATGAAAACAGGTCTATTAAAAGTGCATCTTGTACACTGGATTCTCTGATACTTGCTATATTTAGTGTGTTGCAAAATGCTAGTGAGAACAACATGGACCAAAACTTCAGAAAATGTAAGATATTTTGAACAAGTGAGCCAAACTTTATCTGAAAACTAACCTACAACTGTCAAACAATGACACATCAAGTTGTTTGTGCTTTTCTGATTACAATCCACAGGCTGTAACCAACTTTTTGAACTCTACATCTAACAGTTGGAGGTTGCAGGCAGTGGGATCTGCACCACAGAAAAGTTCATGAAACAGTTAATGATGTGCCGACTACAGACAGCTACCAGCCTGTTCAAGGCATTTGTCCCATGTGTTCCCTTTCGCTGCCAGTTCAAGCCTGCGTTTCATCAGTTTGTCTACGGCTGTTCTCACATGGCAGAGTCCGCCTGCAGCCACTTTCTCTAACAAGAGCTCCAAACCCAAACAGCTGCTGGATGAGAGCCAGCCGGGGGGGAATGTGGAATCCAGCTCGGTACTTCACACCAGAGGAGAGCAAACACAAGAGGAGCGTAAAAGAGCTCCGGCTCATCGCTGAGTAAACACGCCAGGAGAGAGTGAAAAAGTCGTGGAGAGGACTGCGACCTCACTGACTGGTGCAGAGACGGTCACTGGGGTACTGGAGGCATTTTTCACCTCTTTGTTCTTTTTTTCTCCTGCTCTGAAAGGATGTTGTGTCATAAATAACACTGTAGCATTCATTCACACTACAGGCCCATTGTGTGCGCTGTGAATGGGCGGCATTATGAGAGGAGAAATAAATATAAGACGAGGAAGAAAAGCTGCTGCCGCCTTTTCTCCTGTGACTGTTATGGCCTCTCCCGGCTTCAGAGATGTTTTTACATTTTACAAGCTTTGAAAGTCTCTTTGTGTGCTGACAGTACAAACACCTGCAGGGAATTGCTTCTCTTTGGAGAGAAATAGTTGCAGGCAAAAAGCTTTTGTGAATCCTTTTTTTTTTTCTAAAAAGAAAGTGGCAGCTGAGGCAGTTTGACACTTAATCATCTGCTTTTCCAGGCAACCTTGGGAGCTTTGTGTACATTCATGTTTAATTACAGCAATGCAAACATTGCAGGACGGCTGAAAATGCAAACTAATCGAGTATCTCTAGATAAGTGGTAGCAGTTCCACCCACTGTTTCTATGATGTATCTATCAATTAAATATGACTAAAGATTTAAACTTTTTATCTTTCAAAGTGCTATTTAAGAATGTTACCAGCTGACTTGAGAATAACTAAATCCTCAGACAATTTTTTTAGATAAAATCCAGAGGGAGTTTAATATTACTGTTGATCCAAATCATGACATTTTATATTTCAGGTACAACTTCAGAATGGTTTTTATCTTACCACAGAAACTGAGGTAGGTTTCGTGCTGCAAACATGTCATTATTTTTACCAGTTAGGTACGGTGTGCCCCAGGGGTTAGTTTTGGGCCCAATTTTATTTTTGGTGTACATGCTTCACCTGGACCACATAATGCAAAGAAATGGTGTTTTATTACACTTTTATGCTGACGACACTCAGCTGTACCTGCTTGTTAAAACCACTAGCCCTGGTAAGTTGATTGCCTAAATCAGGGGGTCCCAAACTGGGGTCCAGGGACCCCTCGAGGGGGCCCAGGACCCTGTCTGCTCTGACATCAAAATTAGATTGACATGTAAAGTTTTCTTTTAAAAATAATCTGTTTTTGAGGAAAAAGTCCATATTTTAGTGAAAAAAAAAAAAAAATTTGAGATTATAAAGCTATATATTTATAGAAAAAATTGAAATTTCCTAGTTTAAAAGTCTAAAAACTTGACATGATAAACAAAAAAATGTGAAGTTTTTAAAGTGTTACATTTACAACAGTGTAAGTCTAAATTTCAAGAAAATGAACTGAAAACAGTGGTTTGATTCTGGACTACTTAGTTCTGGTTGGTATTTTTTTTTGTCCCTGTAAATTAACTTTTTAAACTTGAGAATTTCGAGTTTCCTTTTTTTCTTGAGCGGCCGTAATACACTTTCATAATAACGGATAGTTTATTCATTGATTGTTTATCAAAAACAAGTATATAAGACTATTATGCTGGGATTTTTTTCATCACATCAGTTAACACTGATGTGTACTTTTTCCAAGTGGGTCCTGGGGGATAGAGGTTTATTTTATGGGAAAAGGTTGGGATGCACTGTCTTATATGACTGTATTTCTGATAAGAAAGACTGGATGTCTGAAGATATCCTGCAGTTGAATGCCACAAAAGCTGAGATCTGGTAATGGGGTCCCAGCAGATGGCAAAACAAATTCTGCTGTCTGTTGGTCCCTGTTAGGAAAATCAGCATCTGGTTTGACAGCAATTAGAACTTTGAGCAGCATATTGCCAAACTTGTATAGTTGTATTTTTATCTCTGCAGAAATGTTTAATAGATTTTTAACTTTAAAAGAAACAAACACATTTACATGCTTTTGTCTCATCATGGTTGGATAATTGCAACAGCTCAAAATCCCTGGATAGGCTACAGATGGTGCAGACTCCTGGTGCCATGATATTAACTGGAATTAAAAAACACGAACACATAACACCTGTTTCAGCATTTTTACACTGACTGCCAGCATGCTTTAGGAATTTATTTTTAGATTTTATTGATCACTTTGAAAGCACTAAGCTGTCTCGGTCTGAGTTATATCTAACCCTATTCTTCCGCATGCACATTAAGATCCTCGGACAGAGGTCTTTAATTCATATCTGACGCTAGGCTGAAAACTATTAACTTCACTCATAGCAGTCCACAGTCAACATTCCCAGCTTCACCAATCAGGGATGTTGCTTGGACACTCTATGGTTGTGGGTAATGTAGTGATGTTGCCTGAGGTCCTGAATAAAGCGTCTTTCTTTAGGTCAATAAAGAATGATACATGCTTGTGTCCTCAATTCTTCATTTAAACTGGCTTTGGTTGAAAAACAACGGTTTAATTCACTCAAAGGAAGCTGAAGTTCAACATTGCAAGACAGTCCGGCTGCAGACTGTACATGTCTGACAGCCACTCTCACAGACTGTTCATCTGAGATGCCGTGTATCTCAGAAAGGACCCAACACTAAAGCTGTTGAAATAAAAATGTGACTAAACCTCTTAAAAAACAAGACCTGAAAACCTCATCACAAAACATTTAAAAGAGAAGTAAACTAATTACATGGAAAAAACTCGCTCTTCATGAAAAATTTAGCTAAGAGAGCTATGTAGCTAACATAGCTACAAAACTAATGTAGCTAAAGCTAAGCTCACACAGCAGCTATGTAAGCTTTTATATCTACGTTATCTGTGTAGATAAGTAAGCCTTGGCTAAGTCTGCTAAAGCTCACACTGGTAAAGCAAACATGGCTATAGATAAGAGAGCTATTTTGCTAACATAGCTAATGTAGCTTAGTAGCTAAAGCTTAGCTCATACAACAGCTATGTAAGCGGCTTTGTGAGCAGCTATGTAAGCTTATGTAGATGCATTATCTACATAGTTACATTAGCTTAAGCTATGTTTGCTACAGCCCCCATTGCTTAAGTTAACCTACCTACTGGGGCTTTTGTACTAATGTTAATTATGTAGCTAGTATAGGTAGGGCTAAGCTCATAAAGTAGCTATGTAAGCTGCTTTGTGAGCAGTTATGTAAACTAATGTAGATATGTATACCTTATCAACTTTAGCTTTAGCTATGTTTGCTAAAGCCCCCATTGCTTAAGTTAACTTAACTACAGTGGCTTATGTCGTAACATTAATTACGTAGCTAGTACAGCTAAAGCTAGCACCTATGTAAGCTAATGTAGCTATGTAGACACATTACCTACATAGCAACATTAGCTTTAGCTACATCTGCTAAAGCTCCCTCTGCTAAAGATAACGTAACTACAGTGGCTTATGTTGTAACATTAATTATGTAGCTAGCATAGCTATATTAGCATAAGCCAATACTAACAAAGCTAAAGCAGGCCACCATTCATGTAACTTCTTGTAAAATGGGTCTGTACTTAATTTAATCCCATATTAAAACTCTGGCTTTTTCTCTGTTTTATCTATGAAATTTTTCTTAGTCTGTAATGTTTGCAATGTGATTATTTCATAAATATATAACTGCCAATGAATAAAGTTGAGTTACATAAATCAATTACAGAAAAAAGCCTAAAACTGGAGAAAAGTTGTACCGGCAAATTATGGCACTCCTTTTCTGAGGTATACAGCGTCTCAAACGAACGGTCTGTGAGAGTGACCATCAGAGATGTACGGTTTGCAGCCAGACCCCTCTCAGGACTTCAGTCCTTCAACCGCAAAAAACCCAGAACAAACTTTATTCCTTTAATCACACGTTTAAGCACGGAGAATAAACAAAGGGAAAGACTTTGGCTGATGTAGGCTCTGTTGGTCCTGCCCAAGCATCTTTTTAAAATTACTAACTTATTTGTGATAATTTAATTTTTAAGCTAATATCTGCCAATACTGGTATCATGCAGATAATACCGTGCATCCCAGTTTTACATCTCATCTGTGCATGACAAGCATGAGAATAACTAAACCCACCCACAGTAGGACAAGTATGTATTCATTTGTTCCATTAAGTCAAACAGCCAACTGCTTTCCTGGCAGTTTTTTTTCTTGATCCATGTGCATGTTGGATTTCATCAAACCACTATAATCTGAAAGTAAAACTTCTAGAAAATTTTAATGAGAAAGGAGCCCATTTTAAATGGACCATTTTCCGGTAAACCTCACCTTTAGTATGTGGACTGCAGTAGCTAACTGAACTGCCAACCTTTTAAGTGTGAGACAACTGATTCTACCATGAGCCACAGCCAAAACAATCCTCTAAAATGCTGGTGTGGTTTTAGCTAGTTACAAGCATTTTGTCAGTGTTTTAGTCTGCCAGTTTCTCCCTCCCGTTAAGGTAGTCTGGAGAGCAGCACTCTTCAGTCTATCTCTAGGGATTATAAATGAATTTTGTGACCCATTTTGTATTGTGTCACATTAAGATCATTAAGCATGGTCTTATGTCACAATGCTCAAAATGGGTCACTTGTGTCTCTGATCCATTACTGTTTGTCTTCTGAATTGCCTCAGTTATTGTGTCTAAAATGAGAACAACCAGTCAGTGAAATTCTAATGTTTAAACTGACTGTTGACAAAACAGACAGGGAACTTGTTTCACAGGTTTTTGACCTATTTTTAAGTCCTGCTGACTGTGCAAAACACCTTGTTTTCCTGCTGAAACACGTTCCATGGACCTTTGTTTCCCTCTTCTTGCTCGCATTAACAGTATCATCTTTTAAAGTAACGCCACACATGCATTTGGATTTACTGAGCTGGGAATGAGCCCCACTCTTGAGCATGCACACACATGAATAGTGCCTGGATGGCTTTCATGCTTGTCACATTAATTTCTTTTCCCTCTCATTTGGCAACCTTGAAATTTCCCTAAAGGGCAACCCACAACAGATGAAGCTTGAGTGTCAGGCTGTCAGAAAACATTAATCAGATGGAGGATTTTGAGAGTGAAATGGAGAAAAATGTGACACAAACCTCTTGAAGGTGTCGTCTGGGTCTTTCTGACAGGTGAGTGGATCCAGAGTAGGGGACACAGATGGGCTCTTCAGGATGTCTTCATACCCAGGAGGGAGGAGAGGTGAGACTCTAAGCTGCTCCACCAGGCTTAGGACAAACCTCCACAGCACCGTACTTCTCTGGTCCTCCCTGTGGCAGAAGTGGGAAGCCAGGCAGCGTGGTGCAAGCCTGACTTCCACTCCTGCTTTCGAGGTGGGCCACACCACCTCTGTGCACAGGGCGGTTTTTCCTGCACCTGCACCCCCTGTTACCAGCAGCCCCGGCGGGTGTCCTGGCATGGAGCAGTTGTCCAGGCAGCGCCGCAGCTTGTCCAGGGCCCATTCCCGGCAGTAGAATCGCCTGCCCTGGAGCAAGCTGCCAAATCCACTGCTGCTCATTTGCTCCTGGTTGTCAACTCACTGCTTTGAACTCCATGTCCCATGTTCCTCCAGGAATTTTCTCTTTTCCCCACTTTTAATTTTAGCTGCAGCTGGCGACAACTCTAGCTCGTGACAGCTGTGGTTTCCTCTCACTGTCAGCTTCTGGAAGAGTTGCATCAGGCGATCATTATCAGCTGCTGCTTTCCCCCTGAAGGTCTTTTTTTGCAGGAAGCAGAGTCAAAAGGAGGTTAATAAGCTGTTGGTTCCCCTCTTCATTTCCTAATTTGGTCCTTGTCTTTTAGTCGCTCCGGTTTGTAGCAGCAAAGCAAACAGGAGGATCCATGGTTACCACCACTCTTCATGCTTATCCTTCAGATCGCGGAGCTGCTCACTCAGAAATCTGAAGAGGGAAAGAGGAATGAGTCAAGAGAGGAACTGACAGCATGTTTCCCACAAATATGACAGTGTCTCAACCCCTCCCCTTACTGAGTTTTCCTCTGTCTCCCAATTACAGCGACAGCCTTCTCCTCTCCCAGTTTCTGTCCTGATTCTTCTCCAAATTACAAGAATGGAACTCAAACTGCAGCTCTGACATGAAATTCCCCTTCCCTTTCTCACGCTCTTTCCTGCCTCCCTCTCCCTCCCTCTGTCTCTTGCTCTCGCATGCTCTCTGGTTTTTCTTGTTTTGTTTTTAGTCTCCACCCCTTCTCTCGGTGTTTGTCGGCATGTTGGGACATGCACAGGAGAAGAGCGAGAGAGGAGTAGATGGGGGGGGGGGGCTGATGGCTGGGAGCGTTTCTTCAGCTGACAGGGGGGAGGGATTACCTGGGGTTAAGGTTCAGTCACAGGACAGGACTACACCTGGGGCTGTTTTCAGACTTGGACTTTGTGACTGGCTTTACCTTTAAGTGAACCTCTATGGACTGCTCTGGCTCGCATGCTGATGTCCACACAGACAGCCTCTCTGCTGCTCAGGTGCTTCTACTGACCTTCTCTTTCTTCACTAACAGTGAACAGTGACCTCTGACGGTCACCATGAATAATCCAATGTCTCATGACATTTACATCAAGTTTGGGTAGACTTTTAAATTGATACAGGAATTGCTGGGGTGCTACAAAATATAAAAAGTTGGGTTTTATTGAGTCTTCAACATTTTTTAGAAGCAGACATCAAAACTGTAGTGAAAGGTGCTCTAAAGCCTGAATGACACCAGTGATAAATAGACCATGTTCACAGGCTGTTTTTGCTGAAAAGTAAAGGAAAGATTAGGGCACTGGTTACAAACATATTTCCTCAGAGCCACTGCTACTTGTATCCAAGAAAAGCTGAGCCTGCCACTGGAACCAACATGAAGATTGCTATCAAAAATGAACATAAGTCTTAACTGTTTTCAATGTTAAAATCCAAAAAAGGATAGGCATACAAACAGGCCTGGCCCAAAGAAATGTACGAGCTCCAGAACAACCCAGTGTACTCTCCCCTTACCAGAAGTGATTTATGAAAATCACTGCATGTTTGCTGGATCAGTAGCATTAGTGCTAGCATTCTGGTTAACATTTCTCTTTTTGTTGCTCAAAAGTATAAAACAAGTTGTTTTTTGGTTAATAACTTCCAGAGAAAGTTCTCACAGTTTCTTCTCCTTCTGTGCTATGAAGTATGACATTAAAAGCCATCTGGTTTAGTTCAGGTCATAAAAAGGCTCACAGCATTTTAAGAAAAGGTGATTTACATTTCAAAACAGGTCAGTTTTACCAAACAATAAATTAAGTATATTTTTGTTGCATCAATATGAATGTTGATTATTTATGTTAAAAATAAAATGGGCGTTGGTAAGTAGGTAGGTCGGGAGGTAGGTTGATGGGTTGGTAGGTAGGACAGAAGTTAGTAGGTAAGTAAGTTGACAGGTTGGTAGGTAGGTAGGTTGGTAGATTGGTACGTAGGTAGGTAGATATGTAGTAGGTCTGGGTGATATGGCCTTAAATTCATATCACGGTATTTCTCTAGCCTTTGATGGTAAAGGGACTATATTGCAGTATTACAAAATTAATAAAAGATAATGCTTTTCAATCCAAATTCATGTGTTATCAACCCCATTCTCCCCTTAAAACAAGTCTGTGGTGGCATACTCAATTTATGCCTAAGCATAGACGCACAGACAAAAATATGTTTTTTTTAGTCTCTCTAGGTTTACTTCTGTCTAACTACACTCCAAGTTTCACATTTCATCTCTATTCTGCTAAAGTGTGTTAAGCTGCTAGTGACTTGAGCACGTTTCCTTGTGAAGGCATTCACAATCAAAGCTTTCAGAGAAAGAACAGCTACGGACTTTTATTGTGAAGGGCTTGACAGAAGTAGTGTGTTAAGCATAGATTTAGCTTAGCTTTGGCTGCTGTACCAGAGTTCTTGCAGCTAGTTTACAGCTAGTGCTTCTGACCTCATTTAACGTTGCAGCCTTGATCTTTGACTCACCGTGGACTTAGAAAAGACAGTCATAAGTTAAAAACACACATTTGGAGGGATGTTTAAGCTGTTGTAAGATGAATAGCTGCAGCGCTGGGCTCTACATAAACCGAGACTAACCAAAGCAGGCAGGCTTGGGTTACAGCCCCAAGCAGGCTGACAGAGATGGCACACTGACTCTGTTGCGGTACAGCAGTCAAACTTTGAGAGGAAAGAACACATGTTTTGCCTGTTAATTTGCTTAGTTATAATGGCAAGAGTGGGAGACATTCAGTTAGTTACCTGGCTACAGGTAATGCTAGCGCTAAACGTACTAATGACCGGACTCAGCTCACTGTCACAAATCACTTGCTACGCCAGCTGTGGGAGCGGATATGCCTCAGGTGTACATCACAGCACAACATAGGCATTCAAGTGTTAATAGTATTAATAGTATAGTATTAATACCGGTTTACCACCCACCTCTAGTAGGTAGGTAGGTAGGTAGGTAAAGGTTGGTAACCTCTACACTTCACCAAACATAACTGACAGACAAATATACTTCATTTGTGATTTCCCTGATTTACTTCATTGTTCATTTAGAATAAAAAAAGGTATAAGTTGCACAATCGTACTCTTTTCATACTCTCACACTCTTTTCATCACAGTTTACACTTTGATTGTACCTCTTCAACATAGGCAGGGTCATCATAGCACAGCTGTGTGAAACTGCCTCGAATCTAATACAACAAGAATGGAGGACATTGTGAGTTGATAGTCTATTTCAGTGGCCCAAGATCATGTGCCATGGCATGCTGGTGTGCCTTGAGACAAGCCAAGGTGTGCCGTGGGAATCCATACAACCATCCATTATTACGAGGGCTTAAGGTGCTGTAACATGTTTTAACTTGGGTAGTTTGATATGAATATGGTGTGCCTAGAGGTTTTGGCTTAATCATAGTTGTGCCTTGAGCAAAAAAAAAAAAGAAAAAGAAAACCACTTGTCTACCGGGTTCTCAGTCTGGGCCTTTTGTCCCAGCAAGGAGACAAGTTTTGTTCCAGAGACAAGGCAAGTGAGACAAAATACTACTACAAAAAAGTACAAGAGGGCTTGGTAAGTCTTACAGCAGCATGAAGCGAGTGAGAGGGGCTCAATTCTTGTGTCAGACATGCCATTTGTGAGACTCCCAGGGGCGACACTCCCTAGACATTAAGTAGTTGGCAGGATGTTAGGATCTTACCAGAGGTAATACAGAAAAAAAGCTAACCAGTAAGAGGAGCGATCTGTAATGAGCTGGCACCAAATGGTGGAAAGCACTATATGACTAGCATTACGTGACCACAGATCTTCACTGTAACAATCACCCAACTTTTCCCTTTGAGTCAACTTTCCATAATCGTGCTTTTATACAGCCTCTGAGAACAGCCTGTCATTTCAGCTGTGACTTTTTGTGGCTTACCCTGCATGTGGAGGATGACAATGATTGTCTTCTGGACAGTCAGCAGTCTTCCCCATGATTGTGGTTGTGTGTACTGAACCAGAGTGAGAGAATGAAGGCTCAGGAAACCTTTGTAAGTTGGAGTTTTCCCACTGTATTTATATATTTTGAGACAGTGGATGTTTGATTTTTCTAAGCTGTAATCATCAAGATTAAACAAATAAAGTCTTGAAATGTTTCACTGTGTCCGGGATGATTCTAGCAATCAATATGGCAATCCCTTTGTCACATCAACATGCTACACACCGTGTCTGTTTAAATGCATTGTTACTCATTTAACCGCACGTTCCTTATCCACATGTTACAGGTGTTTATAGTCTACTCTACAGAGGCAGACTGGCCATCTGTGTGTTCTGGAGAATCACAGAGCGGCTGGTATGCCAGGACGGCCGCCAGCCGCCACGCAGTCATCACCTTTTTTTTTTCCCCCCTGCTAATCTACTGTTTCATACTCCAGTCCAGTAGGTGGCAGCAATGCAAGTTGGATGCCAGCCACCCTTAGACGAAGGAGCAGAAGAAGAAGAAGTAATAGTGGCAGCAAAGACGATAATTTAGTGGTGGAAGTAGATCTTTGGTAGTGGAGGTGGCAACAATATGGATAACGGAGGTAAAAAAAACGTAAAGAAAAGGGTGGGGCTGAGAGGGCGAGGGAAAAAAATGCGACATTTAGAGCGTGAAGCCGCTAAATGTCGCAAATTGACTGAAATGTTCAGCAGCAGCAGCACTGCAGCACCAGTTCATGTTGATATTAGCACCATCCAAGAAGTGAGTGTCGAGGCCAGGACTTAGCCATACAGCTGTGCAGCCTCAGCATGGCACGGCCACCTGTGATGATGAGGGACAGAGAGATGAGCTGGTGGAAGTTCCACAGACAGATACAGGACAAGTAGGTATGGAACATGAGAAAGGGAGAAAGAGAGTTACTTGCTAGGGCTGACGTTAGAAAATGTTATTCAGGTTGCTACAATGTCTTTTGGGGGTCAGGATGAAGGGGACAGCCGTTGGAAATGAATGAGAATGGAGGAATGTTTGTACTTTATAGCTCTAGATGGACCGCTATGCTGCAATTATAAACTGAATATTTAACAGATTTACCTGGCACAGTAGCCATCAATCATAAATCAGTCAGTCCTGTAGACCTTCTAGCACCATCTTTCTAAATGAAGGAGTCTTGTACTGAGCTAAGAGACCAGCTGAGCCCTTTCAACATATAAAAGGATCCCCATTTTGTCATAAACATGCTTTCAATTAAAATGGTGATGTGCTATCAACAGAATAAACCTTGTTGGGTGAGTGACTGAGTAAGGATGTGCTGATCACAAAGAGCCTGTGCTACAAAAATGTCTATTTAATGTTAGCCACAGTAGCTAGCTCCTGTTTGAGTGCCAGTTTCCTTTTCACCATGTATTGTCATTATTCAGTCCACATTTAAAAAGCCTAACAGTTACCGAATGAAGAGCCGTTCGGGAGCCAAACAACCAGTTTCACTGAGCTGAGCCAAATTTTCTGGATCTCTACAAAGAGATGGATTTCTTGTTGCAGTGAGTGAGACTGGAGGTTGGGGAGATGGGCATCAGATGAGTAAACAGGGGTAAGATCAGAGTTTAATGTGCTAAACCATGACAAAACTGTACTGAACCAAACCGGACCGCTTTGTGAAAACACACCGTACATGAATGCTGTGTGACACTGCTAGTCCAAGCTTTATAATGATACCATTTAAACTCCTTCCTTTTGGACATAAAAGTATTTTAAGAATTCGTAATATTTATAATTTCACACTTTAAACATTTGTCATAATCCTGACCAGCTCAAAACATGGGCTTTTTGGTAGCATTTTTCTATGCAGAAGTCACTACTCAGATTCAGACGACTTTATTAATCCCCAAAAGGCAATTCAGTTTACAGTTTACCCTGCCTTATTGAAACGATCTAAACAATCATAGAACAAAGACAAACAAATCCAAAACATTCACTGCAGCAAATAAGCAACCACATTCACATGTCAGTGCCAACAGATCCACAGGATCAGCAATAAATACAATAGGTACAATTAATACAATGTCAAGGATGCATTAACGAGCAAAACACACCAATCAGATTCTGTTCACCTCTCAGCATTTAGCAGCCTGATAGCTGAAGGGATAAATGAGTTTGAGTATCTGTTGGTTTTCCTTGGGGGTGCATGATAGCGCCGCCCAGAGGGCATAAGAGAAAAGTCAGAGGAGAGAATGTGGTCAGGCTGATTTATTATTCCTCTGGCTTTCTGGACCACACGTTTCTTCCAGAGGGAGCTTAGGTCCTCCAGCTGGACACCAATAATCTTGGAGCAGACTTTGATTATCTGGTTTAGACTGTTCTTGTCCTTTACCGACAGTCCATTAAACCAACACACAAAGGAAAAAGTTAAAAGACTTTCAATAAAAGAATGATAAAAACAAGATAAGATGCCCTCAGAAACACTAAAAGAGTTCAGCTTCCGCAGCAAGTGGATCCTCTGCTGACCACGTTTGACTATTGACTCTGTGTTCAGAACAAACTTTAGTTCAGAGTCAAACACAACACTACTTGACCCCAAGGGGTGTTTTCCACTGCTGTGTGACGTCATCTGCTAAGAACCTATATGTAAAATAATAATCTTTTTTATTATTTTTCTTTTTTGTTCTTGTCAGTATCTTGTCCTTTCCATTTTGAAATCCACCACATGATTACCCCTGCCCTTGACACAGAGCTCTGCAACAACTAATTTTCCCTCATGGGGACTAATAAAATCTTATCTTATCTCAAAGTTTGGCCCAGTTTATCCACCTATTATCATGCTAGTAAAAGGTTATTTCACTGAAGTACTTTTAATCTTCAGAGGAAATAGTACCATCAAACATAATCCTGATTTCATTCAATTATTCATAAAAGTCCTTAGATGACCCACTTTACTGATAAGTTTAGTTGAAACATATTTGACAATTACCAAGTGATTCAATCTTTTATCAATTAAAAATAAGCACCCGGTGGTTTTTAAATAAACATTGTCAAGTTTTGAGCCTTTGTCTGGAAAAACAGTAGCTAGAGAAAGAATTTCTTGGGACTTTGTTAAGTGGTGATGCATTTTTATTAAAAAATTAGTAATATTAAATCAACTGAGTGATAATACAATAGAAATAATCACCTGGAATAATCAACTATCCAATAGATAGCTATTTTAGCACTTATTTAGGACTCATAAGGTCATGGCCATTCTAAATACTTTATAGTTGGTGACCTGCATTTGCACTTGAGGAGGATTTTGGACCCCATTAGCATTACATTTAGAGGGAGTTTAAAAAACCCATAACATTTTGCACTTCCAATCAAACTCACAAAAAAGTAGCTATACTTACCAAATTGAATTCTTAAACTTTGGGAGAAAAAAGTGCACAGTGGTTGGGATTACAGATTTGCATATCATTGCAGACTAGACTATTAACTTGGCAAAGGTTTCCTCTCTGCAAGAGCCTCTCTAGATTTAATCCTCACAATCCAATTAAAGTTTGTTTGTTGTATTTTTTTACCCCAGTGATTTAAAAAATGGAAACTAAATTCTGAATAATAATAGTCATTTGAATAACTGAGAGGAGGTGATAAAAGCCTGCAGGATGAAACAAAGCACGACAACTACAGGCAGCTCACTAAGAATGATAATCAAGTTGTAACAAGAAGAGAAGAGAAAAGCAAAAGAAGATATTTTGACCTTTAATGAAAACTCTTTAAGGAATCCAGACGAGGCATGTCAAAATCTTCTGTGACAAAGTGAAAACAGTGGGAGAGAGCACATTGCTCCACATTTCAAGTCAGTGACTCATCCAGCAGCAGCCACATCTGTCACATTATCACTGAATTTAACCATAAAAACCCTCACTGCTGTGCTTATTAGTTACAACATGATAGACTGGTGATGCTATGATTCAGAGAGCTACTGGGGATCGTGAAATCTATCAACAGCCTGCTGAAGCATTTCTAGAAATAAGCTTAAAATGCTTAATCACTCCAAGAACACACTGAGCCCTCCTGAAGGTGGATGACACATGTTTTGCACAATCGGCTAACAAGCGCCAGAAACTGAAAATGAGCTGGGAAAAAAAGACGTTTGTTGTTTTAGGAGGACGCTGAAGACAGGGCGAGGATTACTGACACAGAGAAGTGAAGTTGTCGACATTCTTGTCATTACTTGTGGTATTTACAAAGCCCTCTAAACCTGGCATGCAGCCTGCAGGGACACTGCTGTAGGAACTAGAAGCAGGAGCAGCAACTTTATAGCACTTTGCTAACATGCTGTTTATGCAGCAGCCAAGTCAAGTAAAGCCAATTAAACTTATATGGCCAAAAGACCTAAGCTACCTTACGTAGCCAGGTCTACAGAGCCTTATTTCCAAAAAGCACTTATTTAAGTGTTATTTGTTGTCCACTTCGGAATCAGAGTCATCTCTTGTTAGAAATGTTTTCAGAATATATAATCCGTGTGCAATGATGGTTTGGCTACAGCGTGTACAAAGGGTGCCAGAATGCTGAATAGAAAAGATCCAAATTATAATAACAATAATAATATGGCAGAGTTAAATGGGGTAGAAAAATTTAAAACAATTTACATAAATGTGGCAAAATGTGCTTTTCCACAGTCTGTTTTTCTTTCTTTAAAAAAAAAAAATAGGTAAAGAGACAGAATAGATATTTAAGTATTAAATTTCAGCATCTATAAGGTCAAAGATTGTTGTGAAATTAAAGGTTTTCTCACACTCTTTGACTGCTGAAAAGTCATCAGGATAATGGTGACAGTTACATGGTATTGACAGTAACTCTGTGAAGTGGTCATCATAAAGCTGTGATTCCTTACTGGTCATCAGAGTAGCTTATTTATGGAAGATGTCACCAGAGTAACTGCTGAGTGGTTATCATACATCATGGAAATGTAAGTTTGATGTCATATGTATGATCTCACAACTTCAGATAATCAATTCTGTTGCACCCAGCATTCTTTGGTGTTTTTTAACTGGTTTATTGTTCTATACGTGGTATCAAAAATATCAGTTTCACAACTGAACAAGACAGCCGACAATGCTGATTTCCTCTGGGTGTGGTTTACATAAGGAAAACACCCTCCCAGAGCGCCAAATTTATGCTGTTGTCCCTCCACACTCTCTCCACACTGCAAACATAATGAAAACAGGGCATTTTTCATTTTGTATCGCGGCTTACTTTAATGCATGATGACTCAAGGGTGAGGAACTCTTCCGCAGATGTTCTGACTCCAAACAAAAAGCCATTTTTTGACCAATCTTAATCTATTTACAACTACAGGTCCTTCATTTAAAAAAAAAACTGTCTATATAAATCATGCACACGCCAATGTGAGATTCACAAAAACTCTAAAGTTGCTGGTAACTACAAAATGTAAAGTTTATTTAAAGAAGCAGCGAACACTTTCACATTTGTTTTCAGCTGTACACTGAAGTATCTGACTGAACTATGATAAAACACATCAGTGATGGTGTTATTTCTGACATTTGAACCAAACTGATAAAAATCTGCATTTAATGGCTTTTAATTAGCTCAAATGGGCATCTGCTTTGACAAATCTTTTCTGAAAAGGCGGGGCTTATGTGACGTACAAACCTACCATCTGTAGGTTTCAAAACTCTATATAAAAGCTAGAATGTTACCGCCTCTAACTGACTTTACCATTTAGAGACCACTCCCATCCTCTCCTGCTCCTGCGCCGCCTCGGTTCTGAGAGCACCGGCTTTAGTAACGCCGATGCTGGTGCAAACGGCCCGAAAAGGTAGTGCTCAGGACCACGGTCTGCCACCACTCCACAGCCTGCTTCAGGGGACTCTGGGGGGGGGGTCCTCCTCCACCTCAAAAGATCGCTCGGAGGCAGCAGTCAGCAGTGCTGCAGGACTCTGTGTCACTTTCTAGCAAGGGGAGTCATTGTCACTTAAAAAAAAAAAAAAAAGTCCTTTTCCCCTCCCACCTCTCGGTACCAAACTGCTCACTTCCTGTGCATTTTTTGAAATCCTGAAGTGGGCGGAGTTAGCTTTGAGCTGGGGGTTCACTTACACTTTAAATAGTTCATGCCGTTGTGTAGTGGTGCTTGCAGATGTGGGTTTACTCTTAAATTTTTCTTAACATATTAGCAGCATTAAACATTTAGTTTGCCTAAAAATATATATTTTTTTTTTTGTATTTGCAAGCTGATACTTAACAGTATTATTGAAATATAATCCCTGCTCTTTCTTGCTAATAGCTAAATAAGCAAATCGAATCCCTGTTCCAAGTCTGTACAGTAAATATGAAGTTAAAATGGCAGCTAATAAACTAAGCTAGGCAAAAAGAATTAAATTGGGGTAAATGCTTGCCTTGAGCTACAAAATTTCTGCTTATTTTTTCTAAAATATGGTTAAAAGTCTGCATTCTCTAAAGCTCTCCATTTATTTATTCATTTATTTTGATCAGTACAAATAAACTAAATGTAATAAAGCCAGTTCACTGTTACATGAAGGCATTACAAGATAGGTAGCCCGATATTTTAAAGGTAGTTGTTGTGTTACGCTGGTTGTCCCTTGAGGTATCCTCAGTGAAGTAAGCTGCAACAGTGCTACCTCCAGCCTGTACCCAGTATTATTGTTTGCAAGTTGTAATACGGCTCAGTGTGTCCATTTTGGGCGCTGGCTGTGTGTGCTAAATGCAGCATATTCATTGTCTGGGACTTTTGCAGGGAAACTGTACCTCTACAGGAGCTAGTAGCAAAGCGCTGACTTCCTGACTTCCTAAACATGATAGCAATGTGTTAGGCAGCAGGTCCTGTTTGTATGATAGGCTGGGTTAGCTAAACAATAATTGCACACCAAATTTTACTGACATGTTCAGTAGTGAATTTTGATGTTCAGTGATGTTTGTTATGCTGGTTCAAACAACAACAACCTTGGTAGGTTAAAAGCGGGACAAGGACTGTTTGACACCAGGATACAGTTGTTAGTGTTTCTGAGATATTTGTTGGGTCTAAGAACATGGAGCTTGAAACAAGTTGTTCCCAGTCCAACAGGAACATAAGTTTGATCCAAGGATCCAAGGAGTGATTAGCGTAGTAGTGATGGGAACTCAGCTCTTTTTAGTGATCGGGTCATTTCATTTCAATTGCTCTTCATCTGGTACCACTTTTGCTTCATTTGACCAGCACAATTAAGAAATGTCATGAGATATGATTGATATTTGTGCTGGTATTTTACTCTGATTATGCTACATGTTTTTAATAATGAAATATATAATTATTTTGGAAATATAAACAATCTTTCAGGTCAGATGAAATCTACTCAGTGGCTGGGCTGTATGAAACACCAGATATTACACATTAATGTTATACATCAAGCATGAGTCCTTACTGCAGAGTAGTGTGGAGTAAGGATCATCCCCGCTAATCAAACACATAACACACGCACAAACAAAATATCTACACTGCCTGGCCAAAAAAAAAAGTCGCCACCTGGATTTAACTAAGCAAATAGGTACGAGCCTCCTATTGGATAATTACTGCATGGGTGATTATCTTTCAGCTGGCAACAAGTTTTTTAACCCCAGCTGATGCAATGAGTAACTTCTCATTTCTTAAACAATGGATTTTTTCTTCCCTAATGGCATGGGCATATTCCAAGATGACAATGCCAGGATTCATCGGGCTCAAATTGTGAAACAGTGGTTCAAGGAGCATGAGCCACCACAGAGTCCAGACCTTAACCCCATTGAGAATCTTTAGGATGTGCTGGAGAAGGCTTTGCGCAGTGGTCAGACTCTCCCATCATCAATATTAAAATTAATGCAACACTGGATGGAAATAAATCTTGTGACGTTGCAGAAGCTTATCGAAACAATGCCACAGCGAATGCGTGCTGTAAACAAAGCTAAAGGCAGCCCAACGAAATGAGTGTGTGACCTTTTTTTGGTGGCGACTTTTTTTTGGGCCAGGCAGTGTATAAATAATACTAGGAGTGGTAATAATGATATGAAATGGGAAACGGGATCCGGATCTTATCGGTCACGTAAAAGAGTCGGCTTTTTGAACTGGCTCGTTCACAAACGCCACATCACCATAGACCAGCTAAGAGTGAAGATTAAAAGTGAAACCACTATCATGACAGTGATGAGAAAAAGCAAGACCCACCTTTAAAAGTCACTATTACATGTATCATATTTTTCTCACCACCATGAAAATCCAAAAGAATGTAAGAATTTAAGCTACTGAATTCAATTTAAAGGAAGTCAAATTGTTTAGGGTTGCTTATATTGGAGGGTTCTTAATTAAACCACAATAATTTTCATCCTGTTTGAGAATCAAGATGCTTACCTTACAGTCTGTGGCTTTAAAGTAGCCTAAAAGATACCCCATGACTAAACCCCTTGCAGGAGGGGGAGGTAGTGAAGCATCCTCTCGAATATAACCTGTGTATTTCTTCTTTAACTCGTGCTACATAAATTAAGCTACTCTTATACTAAATGTGGCGCCTTCTATAGCCAAAAGTCTGATTACAGCCGTGGCCATGCTCATTTGTCTCCACGTGCCCCTTTGCAGGTTGTCAACCCTCCTCTACCTGCTAGCGTCTACAACAACTATGTGAGGATATTTCCCTGCAAGGAATGTGAATTTTAAATGAACTCACTTATCATTCGATTTGGTCGACGCCTTTGTAAACAAAACCACAAAGCCCCACTTCAAGTTACTTTGCTTCACCCAAAAGACCGCTCAAGATGGAAATGTCATTTCTTTCCCCAGTGACACACCGCGACTGAGTTTTAAATGGAGCAGAAAGGATCTTACCTGACAGAAATGCTCTCCGTCTCCCTCCTTCACTCCTGCTGAAAAAGCCCCGCACTTCACCGAATCCAATCACGTGCATCCACAATCCTCCGTGCCATCATATCGAAGATGAAGTTACGATCTCTGGTCCCGATTTCAAAGACTGTCTCTCAGTGGGTCCGCTCTCCCTGCTTCCTTCCTCGCACACTCTCAAAAAGGATGTAAGAGAGGGGGAAAAAATCACACTGTGTTACAAGGACATCCTCTGGAGGGCTGGTTTTCACACAGATATGATAGAGTGTACCAAACATTTGTCTTTAAGTTACTGTGGCACACTCAATTCATAAAAAGACACGAAAAAAAAAATGGCGGAATCCACGAAAATAAAAAAAGATTAACAAGTAAAATGGATTAGGTTATACATATTACATTGCCATTTTTCCCCAAAAAGTTTCATTTGGATTTTTTTTTCACCTCATACTTGTAAAAATCTCCTAATTTTTATAAAGATATACAGTACAAAATATGAATATATTAAAGATATGATCAATTTATTAGAAACTAAAATTAATCAGTTGGAAATAAAACTCCATAGTCATGTAATATGTCCTATCAGTATGAAGACTTTGAAAGTTTTCCTAACTATATTTTACTAAGTAAATAATTTTTAAAAAATGTTTTTGTTTTCTGTGTCATGACTGAATAATCAATTTGCACGTTTAGTAAAAGAAAAAATATCAGCAATCATTTCTTATTTGCTAAAATGGAACAACAAATTCCTAAATGCTGATGACAGTTTGACTTCCCTGCTGGAATCTGATTGGCTGTTTCATTTCATAGCTTTACAGAATGACATCAAAGTTCTGAGCTTAGTTTAATGGCATTTAAAGTACTGCGACCGTCAAATAAATGACCCCCTTTATTTTTAATACGGTGTTGAAGAAGCTAGGGATTTTAGGCCCCCAGAAAGAATGTTCCACAGGCCCCCCCTTAACAAGCTAGACAAGCAAAAAATTTAGCATTATTTTACAAATATCTATGCATTTTAATGTATTTTTACCATAATTTCCATAATTTGTGAGCAATACTTTTTACTATGGATAAAAAGAATTTACTTGCATTATTTTGCAGTGCTGACTATACCATTTGGGCATTTTTGGGATGAGCAGAAGCCCCCCAGTATTGTATTTTTGTCTATTTGATGCGAATTTCAGTCTGTTGACCGATTCATTTAGTCGCTTTGGTTAAAAAATGACACTAAGAAAAAATAAATAAATAAATAAACACGTCATTGCAGGCTTCTCAGGGGCCCCTCCCTACTGTGGCCTGGGTAATCAGTGCCCTTTTTCCCCTCTGTGCTGCGCCCCTGCAAGCAAGGAGGATACCAATGTGGAAATGTCGTCATTAGCTGAAGACAGCTGATAACGACGACGAGAAGGTGACATTTGTCTGAACGACCTGCAAAGTGGTGAGCTGGCCTAGAGCGGCATTAGCTGATAGTAAGCTGGTAATGTGCTGTGTTCACCTCCGTAAGTTCAAACTGGTAACACATCATCAAGCTAGCTTGCAGAGAAATCAAGTGCTTCTTCCACAAAAAAGACTACGTTAATGTACTTTGCTATATTCACCTACATGGTGTTCTACTTAACTTTGCTACTTATCGATATTTGCTACCAAGAGGTTCTCCGCTTAAAAGCGCATGCGCAAAGCCAAGTGTACGGCCACTGACTTTCCTTCATCTTAAGCTTGCATACAGATGTGTAGACCATGGTGAAAACCTGCAAAAGTCCCTTTTTTGATGGCAGCTATTGGAACATCATTTTTTGTGGCAGTTGTTGTGAACTTTCCGTTTGCATTTGATTTTTTTTTCTTGTGCTGTAACTTCTGTGCATATTAATTCTTTGCTTTGAATAAGTGCTTATGGTTTTCTTTTGTCATTTATTTTCCTTATCCGTTTCTTAGTAAAGATCAGTATCTGCTTTGCAACATTGCGGCCCCATAACTGCTAAAATAACAATTTCCAACACCATTTACCCCCTGAATTCTATGGACATAGGAGTATTCTCTCCAGCTTTTACTGCACTTTCTAAGCATGTCCTTAGTTCTTCCTTCAGTTGCATCATATTCAAAACTGACTGGCATGGTGAAGTCCTAAAACTCCCTTAGGCCTTACAGGGTGTCTGACTGACCCATAATGGCATCTGTGCTCACAGTGAAATGAGAAATGACCTTTTCACCCTGTTAGCTCATTCTCCAAATTTTAACATTCTCTATAGACTCATAAATACCAAAAATCTCCTTTGAACACTGACATTGAAATATCCCACAAAAGCTCTGTGATGACAACATTCATGACAACATTAGGTTCTAAATACCATGAATGTGACTAACTCAACATAAAGATGGGCTACACAAATGCACTGAACTAACCCATTTCATTTTCAGACTTTCTCTTTGCCGCTGCTTTATTCCACAGTTGCTGTGACAACCTTCATCATAAATAGGACAGTTTAACAGTGGACCTTAAAAATGATTTCTCTACAGTGTGGAGGTCTGTCACTGTCTTTGAATATATTTACTGGAGAGGCCTCTGCTGGACATCTGCAGTAATGACTGATTTATTTTGAAATACTTGACAATTTTTATCGTCTCTCACAGAATTTAAAAGCAGTATAAAAATAGAGGTTCTGCCAAGTTAATAATTTTGACAGTCGTCACAAACACATAGTGCTTTCCTACAGTGGTATTTATACTTTTAATGCAGTTTTCAAGGTCAATGTGCATGTGTAGTAGCACTTCAAATGGCATATAGTTTTACTAAAAAGTCAACAATAATCTATAATCAGCATCAGTCTGGTTGAAGTAAAAATACATAAAACTAAGAAACAGACATTTTTCTCAGAATCTCAAGGATTTGTGTAGCTCTTATAATTCTTTTAAGTAGTAAAGATTAAATCATATAATTGAAAATCAGTAAATACGTTTAAAAAAGCACACCTGGGATTGAAACTAAGTGCAAAATAAGAGGAAAAGTTCGGTGACATTATTATAAAATTGTACAGCATGCTATTCTGTGACACTGTCCACCAGAGCACAGTGGACCCAGTTTATAAAGATGCATTTAAATATACATTTTGCTTTTATTTCTCTATAATGTTATTCCTCTTTTTTCTTGCCCTTTCTCCCAAACTTCTGTTTCTCATTGAGATTCAGTGTATACCAGTGTAATGTGGGATCATTCATAACTGTCAACAAAAGCACTCTCCATCATCCCTGATACACCTGAGGGGGCTGAGAAAGAATGCATAACAACATCAAGTAGTATTCCGCCTCCAGTCACAGAATTGTATTCTTGATGTTGTGCGCTATAAAGGAAAGGGTTTACCTATTGATTGATTAATAGAGGTTGAAAAAGTTTTTGAGGTGACAGAGATAGATAACAATAATTGAGTTTAATGCTACAAAGAAAACATGGGTTGTTTGTGCCCTCCCACAAAAGAATGATAAAAACCCATATGTTTATTTAAAAAAAAGCATATTTGACTTTCAGAAGTGTAGGAGGGAAACAGAATCATTTCAGAGAAGTCAAAAAGTCATTATATTTGTTCTATATTTAGTTTTATGCCTCATACTGATGGTAGCCAGGGGCCAATGCATTTTGGTTTAATCAACCAACATTATCAGTCTTTATTTGTATAGCACTAGGGGTGTAACAGTTTTTGTAATGTGTGGCAAACTGTCACAGTCACATGACAAATACATCATGACCATAAGAAATAAGAAGAAAACAAAACAAAACGTGGCCGTGTTTACCCACCAATCTTGGCAGCATTAATGCTGGTAAGTGTTTGCAAACTGCTATTAAACCACCAACAAAGAAGAGCAAGTAGCCGGCTCAGTATACCAAAACACATGAAGAAGAAAAGTTGGCTCCCAGCTCCCGCTGCAAGAGAGGCAGGACAGCGAGACCCACTGCCCTTTTCCTTTTCTCCCTCTCCTCATCTCCGTGCAGTTAAAAAGCCTCCGGATGTGAAAGCAGAGAGGGTCACTGCTATTAGCCACTGCTAATACATCTTAATGGCTATACAAGGACCTGCTAACCCGGCACGCCAGATGGATGTGTTTCACACATCCATCTGGAAAACCTTCAAAACTAAGCGTTTAAGAAAGGGCAGAGGATTTGAAAAATACTCGGAGTGTGATTGGATGAACGTTCTGTCTGTCACATCTTTTCGGGCCAATCAGAGCAACAAAACACGTGACGTAGCCACGACTGAGGTGCGCGTGCGCAGCTACTGAGGAATAACGCGAACCATGGCGACTACAGACATGTCAGTATACGACTTTTGTCATTTTTGAAAAGAAAACAACTCACTGCTGTTCTTTGTTCTTCTTTTAACAAAGAAATGTCAAGTTCTGATAAAACTTTAGCAGCATCCACGCTAATGTCTTCTGCCATAATTGCACCGTCCTCTTTTTGCTGCTTGCTTACATCACGACTCCGCTGCGCCTGAAACTACTGCCCCTTGTCGCTGATTGGTCCTGTCATTTTTTAACTGGGCCCAAATGGTTCATATGGGAGCTTTGCAAGATGGATTCGCCAGTGAGAAACATGGAAATGGGCGTGTCCATCTGCTTTCCAAGGTTAAGGACCTGCAGAAGTAGAGATAACCATTTACAAGCGTGTATTTAAGCGCTCTGCTCAGACCCCGTAGCAACTTCCTATCTAATTTTTACATGAGCGAGTCAGTGATCCTTCACTGTTGACAAGATTCAGGATTTTGCACTAGTAACCACTGCACAATTGTATTTTTATTCAAAACTGCTTAACAGCACACTTCATAAATCAATTGTATTATACGTTGCTGTAGAACACACATATTTTAATATGCATTTTATGTTGTATTTATTTTACATTTTTCAAATCAGGAGATATTAGGCTGTTTTCTTCATTGCTTTTTTTGCATATTTTTTTGTTTGTTTTTGTCTCTTTTTTTTGTCTCACATCTAATGTATCACAGGCTGTACCATCTGTAACTGATAGTTGTAAATAACACTAGATGGAACAAAGTATTGGTTGATTGTAGGGGTGCACCGATTGATCGGCCAAAATTGGTATCGGCGCCGTATCCCTTAATTTCAGGAGATCGGTATATGCCTCTACCTTCTAAAATGTGGAAAATGAAAGACTAAAGGAACTGATATAATTTATTAGTTTGGACAGCAGTGCTTTAACCCTTTAACTCCTGAGCCTCTGGACATGTTCTTATTATAACTATAAATGCCCATTTTTCCACAATACTTAGAACATTTAATATATGGCAGTTATTTACATATTACTGCATATTAAGTGTTTTAACAGTTTAAAATGGGGGAACTTTATGCTAGAATCTTAGTGGGAAAAGGGGAAATTACAGAAATAACCGCATGCTGGCTGTAAAGCACAGTTTCGTAGCTTTCAAAAACTGTTTGAATTTTTCCGATAGCACAAATGGTTATGCAATTATGGTCATGTAAAGTGTTCTTCAACAGCACACTTTACATGACCATAATTGCATAACCGTCATGTAAAATGTGCTTCAACAGCACGTCGTCATCAACGCGCCAGGAGTAAAAGGGTTAAACTTTTCCTCTATATATGAGAGAACTACCTCATGTGCAGTTAAAACAACAAGTTTGTATTGTTTCCGGGTATTGTTCAATGTTATTCAATTAAAGTAAGATTGGAACATTGAATGTGTATGCTGTCAGTTATAAAAAAATCAGTATCGGAATCGGCAAGTCAGGCTTTTTAAAGATCGGTGATCGGTGATCGGCCAGAAAATTGCAATCGGTGCACCCCTAGTTGATTGATTCAAATGGATATTTCAAATATGTAAAAAAGTAATTGCTGCACTATTGTTAGTGAAAGAAAAAAAAAACAAGCGAGGGACATCTAGAATTGTAAATCTTCTTTTTTTTAATCAATTAACCAAACCTATACTGAACCTGACCACCGAACTGAGATACTGCCAAAAGTATTCACTCAACCATCCAAATAATTGAAATCAGGTGTTCCAATCACTTCCATGGCCACAGGTTTATAAAATCAAGCACCTAGACATGCAGACTGTTTCTACAAACATTTGTGAAAGAATGAGTTGCTCTCAGGAGCTCAGTGAATTCCAGCGTGGTATTGTGATAGGATGCCACCTGTGCAACAAGTCCAGTCGTGAAATTTCAAAAATTCCCATAAACACCCTCCTAAACCTTGTGGAAAGCATTCCCTGAAGAATTAAAGCTGTTATAGCTGCAAACAGTGGACTGACGTCATATTAAACCCCATGGATTAAGAATGGGATATCACTGAAGTTCTATGCGAGTCAATGCAGGTGAGCGAATACTTTTGGCAATATAGTGTATGAATGGGAGGTGTCCTCTGTGAACCCTTTCACCCCGTATAGCAAAATTCATAACCAATGCCATCTCATGACGTTTTACTAAAAGGGCAGATCTAGACTTTACTCTTTGTAATGTATATACAGGTTTAGATGAGATGAACTGAACAGATGTTGAAGGTTAAAGGTCAGGGTTATTTGGCCTCATGTTCGCCCCTTGTGTTTGAATGCTCTGTATCATTCTAAAGGATTATCTTTAAACTAGTATACACAAATCGAAGCTCAAACTCGAGGAGGAATCGATCAGATTTAATAGGTCAAAGGATAACGTCATGAAGCCTCACATTCATCCGTGCTCATGAACTGATTATTGTAGGAATTCATTGAAGGATTTTTGTTAGGGATGCATCAGTATTGGCATATATGAGTTTAAAAAGGGGAGTTACTGATATTAGCTGACATGGTGATGTTTAGAACCCATATATCAGCTGTAATTGTTGGCTGTATGTATTAAAAAGATTGTGTAGTTTGAGGCAGTACCAGCAGATCTGTGTCAGTCAAAGTCTCTTTCTCTGTTTATCTTTATTCCTTAAACTTTGAAGCGTATTTCAAAGACTTACATTTTAGGTCAGAAATTCATAATCAGTTATCACTATCAATAACGGTTACGTCTAAAATGAATCTGCAAATTCTGGTATGAAAGATATTGGCAAAAATCCAGTATTGAGCATCCCTTATTGTTGTTGAAACCTACACATGTGAACTGATTAGATTTTGGAGAGCACAGATTATATATTTTATGCATCAGTTTGACCTACATACACTCAATTTGCTGCATCATCCAAAATTTACTACATGTGTCTAAACCATTGAAGAAACAGAATGTCTGCTAGTCACACTACCACAAAATCTCCCCAGCCTTTCTTCTTGACCCACCACCGTAGTTTCACTGTCCAGTAATTGTATCCTCACAAAGACATATAACCACCAGATAAAGGTCTTAGTTTCTGTAACCGGCTTGGAGACCTTCTGATTTCAAAGCAGCTTTCTTCTAAACATTTGTCCACTGAAACGCAAAACATATTGTGCACAAGGCTTCCTATATTACAACTAAACCTAGTAGGAAGGAAGCATAATAGCTCAATCAAAAGTAATTGTTTTTTTATTCTACTTCTTTCCTTTGTCCCTCGTTAGACTAAAGTTTATTGCTTAACATTCCTTCTACCATTAATACTTAACAAAAATCCAGCCTTGTTATACTTAAATGTTTGTTTAATGATGAAATCATGTCATCCACACAAAAATCAAACCAACAAAAACTAACAAAGAAGAGGAGTATGACCTCTGAACATAGCGTCACTGTTTAATCACTGATGAGTCACACTTCTTTGTACCTGAGTCAATAACTTTTGAAATCTGAACTTTGGCAGAGCATGATTATTTTGAGCTTGTCCAAACAACCCCTCTGTTTGAAAAATTAAACCAAAAGATTGTAAGAATTTATTCTTAAATATACTGTTCACATTGCTATTATTTGTTCCCAAAAGTAATTTGCTTTCTACTTTTGTTGGAGCAACATAAAACAGATTTTTTACAATTTGAGTTTTGATCCTTTTGTTGCGGTTGAATATGATTACATTTTGATTTAGACTTCAGTTAAAAGTTAGGGTGTCTTGAGTTTGAAATATCTTTTTGTTATAATTGCAGCAATGTTATATCAAGAAATCAATGGGGAGGAAAAATAAGAGAAAAGCACAGATTCATTCCTGCAGATAAAAACCTTAACAGCCCATTGTTTACTGCAGTAAATTTTGTGCAAGACTTTTGTTTATTTGTGAAAATCAGCAGCAATGAACTCCAATAATCTGAACTCAGATCACAGACAGAAAACAGCATAAAACTAGAGCTGCAAACAGAATAACCAGCTATGAGCTGCCATGTCTCTTACACAAGAAGTGAGGTATGATCACACAGCATCAATATCAGAGAACCAACTGAACCATGTCAGACACATCATAATAGACCTTAACAATGGCACTATGATTGATAATTAATGGCAGCATGGAAGAACCTTTTTGTAGGCCCCGGTATTTCACACATGCAAGTACATTTTCTAATTCTAGGTTACACATGCAGCAGGAGCCTTCAGAATTTTGTAGGGGGCGCCACTGAGCCATTAAGCCATGCCTACTGATGAAACCCATCGGAAATTTCAAATTTATCCACTGCCCTTGTGTCTACCAAAATTTATTGCAGTACAGATGTTTTAAACCCCTGAAGCACTTCCTGTTTAGTGGCGAATATTGCATTGCCACTGCAACAGCTTTAGTCACAGACCTGTGAGCATCACATAATAGCATGGTAAGGTTGATTTAAGGATATTAGAATATATTTTAAGAGATTGAGGAAACCTAGAAGGATTTGTTTCTGTTTTTTTAAGTAAAAGCCACTTTCTGTGCGATGGTGACACATCATAACCTGACACGCCAGATGGTTGTGTTTCACACATCCATCTGGGAAAGCTTCAACAGGAAATGTCTGAGAAAAGGCAGAGGCTTTGAAAAAAACTTGGAGTGTGATTGGCTGAACGTTTTGCTTGTCACATCTCTACGGGCCAATCAGAGCAACAAAACACATGGCATAGGCGCTATCATGCTGTGCGCAGCTACTGAGGAATAACGCGAACCATGGCGACTATAGACATGTAAGTATTCAACTTTTGTCGCTTTTGAAAAGAAAACAACTCACTGCTGTTCTTTGTTCTTCTTTTAACAAAGAAATGTTGTCAATTTCTGATAAAACTGCCACTTTAGCAGCATCCATTCTAATCTCTTCCTCCATAACTGCACCAGCTCTTGCTGCTGCTTGTTTACATCATGACTCTGCTGCGCCTGAAAGTACTGCCCCTCGTTGCTGATTGGTCCTGTCGCTTTCTAACCGGGCCCAAATGGTTCATATGGGAGCTTTGCAAGATAGGATCACCAGTGAACAACAAGGAAACGGGCGTATCCATCTGCTTTGCAAGGTTTGAGACATCAAACTTTGAGGGAATACTACAGCCACGCCCTTGACATGGGTCAACTTTTTTGGTCCTTTCTGACACAGATTTGGCATGGATTTTTTTTTTTTTTTTTCTGAAACAACAGCTTGCACTATAAACCCTGACATTTCCTGTCACCACTAGAAGGTGATATGGTGTATGATTAAATCAGACTATATGAATAGGTGCAGGCATGGACGCTCCATTATATGCCAAAGTACAAGTCTATTAAATGAGATCTCTTGGACTAGTGAGATCAAATTTGACCCCCTGGAATAGGCCCAAAACACCCCAATTTTTGCTTATTTATACAAAATGGCAGAATTCTTGTTAGAAATAGAAACATGGATCTGCTGGGTTTTGTATAGATCTCCCTAAGCTGCATCTACACAACAAATTTTATAAGTCTAGCATAACATTTCTGCTGATAAAATTTGTATTACACAGTTATTTTGACTCACATTTCAGGTAAAAGAAATATTGCACCTTCTTTGATTTGTAAATTGCAGCTAGCCACATTGCAATTTAACATTTGTATTGATGAATTACCCAGCCTTAGTTATTCTATGCAACATGTGTTAAGAGACAGTTTCTGAGTTAATTTAATCCAAAAAAAATTCAACGATTCAAATGGTTGTGGACACATTGTGTAAAGCAGGGGTGTCAAACTCAATTTACAGCATGGTCCGGATTCTGACTTTGGGTTTAACCTGAGGGCCTAACAGGGGTAATATTTAACCATAAAATGTCAACTTGCTCTCACAAAAAAAAGAATTATTGGGGGGGAAAAAAGTCAATAAAAAAGTCTAAAGGCTCAAAATCGGAGAAGAAAAAGTCAAACGTTTTGGTTCAAAAGGTGAAAACATGGCATTTAAAGTCAAAATAATATATTTAAAAGGCAAATATATGAGATAGAAAGTTGAAATCATGATTTTTGATGGGGAAAAAATGAGATAAAAGTCAAAATCATAAGTTTAAAAGGTCAAATATGGTATGAAATCGTGAGTTTTAAAGGTCAAAACAATAAGATTATTCTTATTCAATAGTTTTAAAAGTCAAATAGGATATAAAAGTCAATATTAGGAGTTGAAAATGTCAAAATATGAGATAAAATTCAAAATCATGAGTTTTGAAAGCCAAAATACTGCTCAAAATTTAAAATTGTTGATCTGAAGGGTCAAAATGTAAGAAAAAGTCAAAATTATGAGATGAAAAGGTCAAAATATGAGATAAATTTCAAAATCATGAGTTTTAATGGTCAAAATGTGAGATAAAATAAAAAATTTTACTATTCATAATTTTTATGACTCATCGGGGATATTGTAAATCATCAAGGTTAAGTTCACATTTTTGTACTGGAGGAAATCTGCAGACCTCATACTGGGTGGGCCAGTTATAATAAAATTATGATATGATCTGGTGGGCCGGGTATAACTGCGACACATGCCAGATTTGGCCCCCGGGCCTTGAGTTTGACACCCCAGGTGTAAAGTAAACATTCAACAGCAATAAGCTTTTATGTGTAGAATTTAAGACAGTTCAAGAAGAGGTGCAGCATGATTTTATATGTTCTTTTTTTCTGTCAGCTTATTCAGAAAAGCCATGGTACATAACTGGTTTGTGAGAATAGCCCAGTTAAGCTGATCTAAAAAGTCCCCCGTCCCTGTTTGGCTCATGTTGTTTGATAGATAGGTTTTCCTGGTTGGAAAAACTCTGTTTATCAGATTTGTTGGCAGGATTTGAAACAGGATCATCTGCACCAATGCACTTATTTGAGACCAAATACAAGCATTTGCATGTGGGAACTCACCAACACTGTGAACAGTATGAAAACTTAAATATAACTTTACAGTTCTTTAAACTGTTTTGAAAGTTTAATTCATTTTCATCAGATTTCTTGCTCCTTATCTTGACTTTTTAGCAGTGCATGGTTTACAGTCTGCTCTACTTTTTTGCATTCATATTTTTGCTTAAATATCCCGAAGCTGCTGACATGACTCCAACTTGGCTACCTGCTCAAATAAGGAGAGGCTGACATCATGCTGTAAAACAATAGTGAGCACAGTGTCAGTAATGTTTTTGTGGACCAGTGCAGGCAGTTAGGCTTTATCTCAGCAACAATGCATTACTACAATAGACCATTCAGTTTACTGTGTATTTACATATGTCTCCCCCAGTTGTTTTTTACTTGTTCTTCTTTCACAGAAGCCTATGTTGTTCAGTGTCCTTTTGATATAGTGTGGATTCATCAGGCTGTTTATATTTCAAGATTTCTGTGAAAACTTGATGCACAGAAAAGTATTTTTATGAGAAATATACATACTGGAATTTGGCATATATCCAACATGTTGATATTTATAAATTCATTTTAGTTGATACCCATATATTTTTGGAGGTGAGACTTAAAAACAGTCCTTGAAACAAAAATTTAAGGAATGAGGATGAACAAAGTAAATACTTCAGCTTTCGTTGGTCTTGCACAAATTTATTTGTACAAGAAGCAAAGTTTTACGTCCAATAAAGGCCAATATTTGCAGTCAGTATATTAGTGGTGAATACTGGCAGGTGTCCCGTTATTGATTTTTTTAAGCTAATGTCTGCTGATAACGATATCATGCTTAAAATATCATGCTTCTCTTGATTTTTATATCTGAATTAATATTATAATTTTATATAATAAGCTAAAGAGTTGAACATTCTTATACTAGGAATTGTATAGGATGTAGCAATCTCACTACACTCTGTTAATGTCCAACTTGCAAATATTATACAACTCTGTGATTTTAGGTCTTTAGGGTGCAGTGGTCAGCAGTTTTTATTTGTTTTTGTTTGTGCATAGGGTTAGTTACCTCTCAGAGTTGGACCAGGTCTGAGATGCTGAGCCAACTTTGATAAGGCCAGGCTGGTTGATGTCTAGAATGTTCCAGAGATAATGACCACATATCAGGCTAGATTTCAGTTAAGCTCATTGTAATAAAAATTGTAGCTGCAAGATTTTTCAAAAGCACGCCCAACATTTTGTATTTAGATTCTATGTAAATGGATTATGAAAGTCATTAAAGCAGTTTTTTTCCCTTTTACTGAAGCCTACATTGCCAGCCAGCCTTTTGTTTTGTTTTTACTCATAGAATCTTAGTTGAGATGTTTCTTGATTGGAATCCACCAGTAGTAAATTAAATTGACCGATCATGAAAGGCGCGCACCTCTCTATAGAAAGCCTCACAGCTGACGATGCAGAGCAAAAGCCAAGCCATGAGGTCAAAGGAACTGCTTGCAGAGCTCAGATACAGGACTGTTGTAAGGCACAAATCTGGAGAAGGCAGAAAAAATCTATTACACTGAAGGTTCCCAAGAGCACAGTGGCCTCCATAATGCTCAACTGGAAGAGGTTTGGAACAACCAGGACCCTTCTAAGAGCTGGTTGCCCAGCCAAACTGAGCAATCAGGGGAGAGGGGCCTTAGTAAGAGAGGTGACTAAGAACCTGAAGGTCACTGACTGAGCTTCAGAAATCCTGTGCTGAGATTGGACCAAGTATTATGCTGTGCAATGTACACTGCATGTTCTGAACTGTCCTTGTACCAACATCTGTGCACCAAATTTTCTCCTGTGGGACAATAAAGCTCTGAAGTGTACTGAAAGTTCCAGAAGGACAAACATCCCTGCAGGTCTCCAGTGATCTTTGCTTATGGCAGAATGGCTAGACAGAAGCCTCTCTTCAGTTAAAAGCACACGCAAGCCCACTTGGCTTTCACATTGAGGTTTTTCTAATGCAAACTGTGTTTTTCACTGAGGAGAGGCCTCCATCCGGCCACTGTGATTTAAATCGTTGGAGAGCTGCAGTGACGTTTGTCCTTCTGGAACTTTGTCTCATAACTACACAGACGAACAATCAGGGTGACCTTCAGGTTTTTAGTCACCACTCAAACTAAGGCCCTTCTCCCCTGATTGCTCAGTTTGGCTGGGCAACCAGCTCTTAGATGAGTCCTGGTTGGGCCAAACTCCTTCCATGGGAGAAGTATGGAGGTCACTGTGCTCTTGGGAGCTTTTAGTGCAAAAGAATTTTTATAACCTTCCCCGGATCTGTGCCTTTTAACAATCATGTCTGTAAGCTCTGCAGGCAGTCCCTTTGACCTCACAGCTTTTTTTTTTCTCTCCGAAATGCATTGTCAACCATGAGACTTTCTATAGAGAGGTGTGTGCCTTTCATGTCTGGTCAGTTTAATTTACCACAAATAGATTCAAATCAAGGAGAACCTGAGCTAAAGTTCATCAGGCTGCAACATAACAAAATAGCATAAAATAACAAAAAATGAAGGGGGTCTGAGTACTATCCGAGGCCATGGTTTTTGTCCTATGTGCTTCCAAAAATTGCTGATCTGCCAGGATTACCATGCATGACGATCACTAGGGTCTACACAGAATGGTCAGAAAGAGAAAATATCCAATGAGCATTAGACCCCTGGGCCAAAATGCCTCGTTGATGGCAGATGTCAAAGGAGAATGACCAGACTGGTTCAAACTAATGGAAAGGCAACTATAACTGCAGTACCTACTGGTTACAGTTGAGATATGCAGAGGAGCATCTGTGAATGTACAACACAGTGATCCTTGAAGCAGATGGCTCCAGCAGCAGATGCCCACATTGGATGGATGCCTCTTCTGTCAGCTCAGAACAGGAAACTGGGGCTGCAGTACAGTTCACACATGCCCACCAAAATTGTAACTGGAAGATTAGAAAAATAGTGACTGGTCTGATGAGTATTGTTTCTACTGCAAACTTTGATTAATAGTCAAAATTTGGCATACATGGCATAAGAGCATGCCAGACCCCTATCAACCATGTCACATTCAAAGTCACTTAAATCACCTGATGCTTGGTTTGAACTTCAGCACACTGTCTGCCTAAATGCATTAGTGATTATGTATGCAATTGTCCAGTGAGACTGTTACACTGATAAGCAGTTGAACAGGTTTACCTCAGGTGAGTGTTTTCAATAATTAAAAGCATTCTGTGCAGACAACAGCAGAGTTTACATTATTATTGCATATAAGGCTGCTGCAACTAAAACAGAATGCTTTTATTTGATACATATGTGATAAAAATGCATTATAGAGGGCAGAGTTTTGGCTAAGGCACACAAGGTACACATGTATTGATTAGATTTTCGTTGTGATTTGTGAGCTCTCCAAATTCTCTGAATCTCTGATGTCCAAGGACTCACCCACGCTAGTTCCTGGTCTGAGCTGGGGGACAAGTGGAGGAGTTCTTTTCATTGCACAATAAACATTGTGGGCGTATTTGATAATCCCAACGCCTGCACATTGATGCTCCTCCTCCTTTGGTAGCCAGATACCTTGCACACACCAGGTTATAATATAAATGCTTGTGCAGCAGCTACCAGGGTACTTTTAGCCCAGCTCAGCTGTGTGTGCAGGCATCTCCTGGACCAGAGGACTAGTCGCCATGAAGCTGCTCGGCCACATTCTGTGTCTCTGCCTCGCCCTTGCTCTGGCAGGGGCTGGGTAAGTAGTCTTTAGCTGAACCTTCAGAGTCATCTTAAGGATTTTTACATTGATCCCTTGAGTCATGCAATTGTGGGGCTTTCTTCAGGAGAAACTGATAAAATACAAATTTTTATGTAAATGTGAAGTGTAATTGTTGGATAAACTTTAGAAAGTTATAGCCAAGTTATCAAGCTTTTGTTTTTTAATAATTGTTCCAAAATCCTTATTGTAAAGCAATTTTACCTTTCCAAATGTGCTGAATTTTCCAAATTAATCTTTTTTTTTTTTTTTTTTTTTTTTTTTTACAGTCACCATGGTGGTAGTCACACTAGCGGCGGCGGTGCTGGCAGTCACAGTGGTCACGGTGGTCACGGTCGTCACGCACGTGAGTCAACAAAAAAGAATCCACAGTTAAATAGTCTATTTTGGATATCTTTTCATTCTGAGTACATTTTTAATTGTGAATGTTAAGGCTTTGTTTAAATTTTGCAGTTGACGCTGATCGTTGTGAAGGTATGGAGATGGACGCTGTTTCAGTAAACGAGGAAGGAGTCCCATACTTTTTCAAGGGTAAGAGAAGAGTCTTGCTTCCCTTCATCTTCAATTTTTATCCAAAATAAGAATTTGAAATAAAATCTAAATATTTAGTTTTAACTCAGATTGTTTGAGGAAATTGATACGGCTCCATCTTAAGGTTGTATATCTGCTCAGATGACGATTTGTACAAGGGCTTCCATGGCAGAGCAGTGCTGTCCAACGAGTCCTTCGCTGAGCTGGATGAACATCACCACCTGGGCCATGTTGACGCTGCATTCCGCATGCACTATGAGGACAACCCCACCGACCATGATCACATGTTCTTCTTCTTGGTATGGTCAAGCCTTTGAGCTGTTTTTAGTGGATAAAATGTTCAATTGTGGCTTGTGTTGGAAGTTTAACAATCTCATCGTTTAACCCTTTATGTAACAGAGGTTGATATTTTAACCTTCACTTTGGAAGGGTTAAATATATAGTTTGCCACTTTTTGACATCCATTTGAACTACTGAGCTTATGAGTTAGTTGCCTGTCAGTTGTCAGAAACAGTTGATATATTGTAAAAGCATTTCTATATGGTTATTTAATTTCATCTTGAGCTTTCTATGATCCTTGACACAGGACCACAAGGTGTTCAGCTATTACAAACACGAGCTGGAGGAAGGGTACCCCAAGGACATCTCTGAAGTCTTCCCTGGAGTCCCTGACCACCTGGATGCCGCTGTGGAGTGTCCCAAGTCTGAGTGTGATGAGGACTCTGTCATCTTCTTCAAGGGTTGGTGCACATTTCTACCTACTATATATTTGCAGGAGAGTACCAGAATCACTCAGAGGGGTTTTTGCATTCTTAGGTTCTTGAGAAGATGCCCAGTGGAACTTTACTTATCCACGTTATTTAATGTCCAGCACTTTATGTAAAACTCTGTATTTCCTCCTGAATTTGCTTTACCTTTAAATAATTTCTGGAGTGAAAAATGACTATGATCCAAATAGGGCTGAACGATTTGCAAAAATAATCTAATTGCAATTTTTTCCTGTAATACTGCAGATGCGATTTAAAATGTGATTATTTATGTTCCTCTTTTTTTCTGCTGTTCAACAAACATAAGCAAGAAATCACTCTATATTGTAACAGGTACAATTTTAGATTAGTTAAACTAGGGCTAGGCCTAAATTGAGAAAAAATATCTTACTGCAATTTTGGCTCATATAGCAAATTTGATATCAATTGCTTTATTGAAGGAGATGATCATTTCTCATATTATTCACATTTTGAAGAAAAAAAAATTTATGCTTGAATACGAAAAGTAAGATTTTGTAAAAAAAAAACATTTAAAAGGCAACTTGAAGGTTTGAAGGCTTTTTTTGCCTTTTTTGCCACTTTTATCTCATTTTTGCCCCTTTTCACCCTTTTTTCCCCCACTTTCACCCATTTAAGCTACCTTTTGTCATTAAATACCACTTTTTCCTAGTTTTTGCCCATTTTAGCCACTCCTTTTTGCCACTCTTAGCCCATTTTGCCATTTTTCACCATTCTTTCCCCACTTTTCACCCATTTCATCTATCTTATGCCATTAAATACCAATTCTTTCAAGTTTTTTGTCCATTTTTGTCACTCTTGACTGCTTTTTGCCCGTTTTAGTCACTTTTCATTCATTTATTTGCCACAGTTTTGCCACTTTTGGACCATTTTATGCCAGCTGTAACATTTTTTTGTCACCTCTCAACCATTTTTTGCTACTTTCTGACCCTTTTCCTCCCAATTTTTGCCCATTTTCACCCATTTTTTTTTTTTTGCTTTTTGAGCATTTTGCCACATTTAATTTATTGTTATTGCTACTTCAAGCTGTTTTTGCCACTTTTCACCACTTAGATTGTGGCTCTTGCAAAGGTATTTTTCAACATTTTGGCTCTTTGGTTGAGCAGGGTTGAGTAACACTGGTATAAAGCATAAAAAAAGAAAAAAGATTGTATCAAACTGATATTTTTTAAACCTTTCTGGTTAAAGAAATATTGCGCTGTCTGGATTTGAAAATCGCAGCATACCATATTTCGATTTAATCTAATATGTGATTAATTGCCCAGCCCTGGATCCAAATACAGACAATATTAGTTTTGAAGTATCATGCCCATATCACTATAATAGCTTTGTCTTTAGCCCAACGCTTGCAGCAATCTTTTAACATCTGTTTAAAAGATTGTCTTAGCTTATTGCCATTTTAAATCCAACATGGGTCAAAGAAGCAACTTGTTGAGTTAAAGGTCACCAGAGTTTAGGTCACAGGAGCGGCTGCAAATACTGTTGTGGCTGGCACCACAGCTAAAGCTAAGTTAAATTCATGCTAAATGTGCTATTTCTGCAAAGTTCTTTACTAGCTGAAATAGCTGAATAGTTGAAAAACACACGCAGGCAATGGACTTATTATAGACTTTGGACTAATTATATGTAGATTATGCATCATATTTATTAATGACAGCTGACAAGGAGATTTCTGTACAAATATGATCAAATGTTCGGTCATTCTTGATAAAACGTTTGCATTCTTGATCGTTTCGGGGTTGATATAATAGCTGTGGGGATTTAAAGACAAAAAGATACCCTACAATTCACAACAGCTATTTCATCATTTCACCCCCACCCCCCTTAGAAGAGAAATGATACTTAAAACTGTAGGTGCCGTTACAAAGAATTTAACACCCAGACTTTTAAAATCCTCTTTCTTTGATTTTATGCACAGACATGAGTTTGGTGTGTCATCACAGGTTAGTTAAAGGTAAAGGAGAGAGATTGTAACATATTTGCATGCACAATAATGCACATATAAATGCATTATTGCTTTTAATTTACAGAAATATAATACTAATGTTGCAAATCAGATGTATTTGCCAGTCTATCATTAGGCAAATTCATCTTGAAAAGCTTCAATTCACAGACCATTTGTGTGAATCAAACACTATTTGGACCAGTCGGCGTCATGTGAGAACAAGTGTGGGGGGGTTTAGTCATAATGACAGCCAATCGAATTGGATGAAAGGATGACTTAAAACACATAAACGTGATAAAACTGTGTTTAAGAAAGATTTGATATGTTCTTATACAGTTCAACCCATGTTTAGCAACACACTGCTGCCAGGACTTTTAAATCTTTTAGCTTCACTTGAGGTGGGGTGTTGTTTTGTCCATTCTTTACCAAGTCAGTGTTCTCATTGCAACTTGAGTTGTCATTTTCATCTCAAAGTGTCATGGTTTATTCTCAGTTACTTGAGCTATCTCCAGAATATTTCAAAATAATATGTCTTAACATCACTTTTGGTTCTTTTTTTCTTGTAGGAGACCAAATCCTCCACTACAACGTCAAAACCAAGGCTGTAGAGGCGAAAGAGTTCAGGTCCATGCCAAACTGCACATCTGCTTTCCGCTTCATGGAACACTACTACTGCTTCCACGGACACATGTTCTCCAAATTTGACCCCAAGACTGGAGATGTGCAGGCAAAATATCCCAAAGAGGCTCGTGACTACTTCATGAGATGCGCCAAGTTCGGTGAGTGGAACATTTATGAGTGTATGTGTTATCACAAGTATAATGTGGTTGTTTTAAATAATTGGAAAAACAGCGTCGACTTGCTTTGACATCTGATGAAAACTACTGTAAACTAATGAGACCATGCCGTAGGGGTTAAATGTCTTTGGAAGTTTTAGTTCTCCTCTGAACATCAAAAAACTTAAAAACGCTGAAAGGTTTTTCCGTTTATCTTAAATAGTATCTGTTTTTGGCTATAAAGTGATTAGCTGACTCCCCTCCAGCTACGCATCAAAACACAGTGTAAAGTTCAATTAGAGTTGACAGAGTTCCCAGGAACAGCCCCATATGTTAAAGAATGATGTTAAAATGTTTTCCTGATAAACTATAAAAGTAAATGACATTGAAGTACTTATGAAAGTTTGAAAGCCAGAAGAGCTTTCAAACATAGAAGAGGTGCATGAATATACATTAAAGATCAACAATATGCATGTTTTCTGTGCAGGTGAGGAGAGCGACCATTTGGAGAGAGAACGCTGCAGCCGAGTTCACCTGGACGCCATCACTTCTGACGCCGCTGGAAACATGTATGCCTTCAGAGGTGAGACCTGAAATGGGGGGGGGGACTTATTCAGCATATGGTTCCCATTTTTTTAATAGATATGAAGTAATAAACATGTCCTACACTGAATTCACAGTAGCAGCTGTTCTTTATTGTAGAGGATAACAGGAGACATATAGTTAAATTCATCTCCTTTGAGATCCAAGTAAATCAAAATAGTCTATTTAAAATCACTTAGCTATTCAGAAATTCAAATACAGTAATATTTAACTTTTCAAACTTAATACAACCCTCTCGGTTGTCTCTCTTGCAGTTGTTTTTCATACTCTACCTATAATATTTTACTTTACTTTACTGTAAGCCCACTTTAATGTGTAAGAATGACTTTTGTTTTACTTCTGCATAAAACGGCGCTGCTGTTTCTGTAATGAACATATGAGGATTATATAATGTTACTAAACCTGCCTGCAGCAGCTGCCTGAAGACAGTATTTTTATTTAACCTTTATTTAACCAGATAAAAACCCATTGAGATCAGGATCTCATTCACAGGCACAGCACATGTCATAAGAACAGTTACAAAGAAGTGACAGTATAGATTAAAATATACAATTTTAGAGGTGCAGTAGTGTTTTGAAGTGTGAGAGCTATAACACAACAACAAACAACAGTTTAAGATTTAAAACACAGGCACTGTTCAGTGGTCTCACGCTGTCTGTCCCTCAGGAAAGAAAAGACGGCTCCAAGCGGAATAAGTTTACAGAGTTTCAGTTCAGTCTGTAGAGTATTCCACACAGAGGGGGCAGCAAAGCTGAAAGCTCTTTTTCCAAATTCTGTCCTTACCCTAGGAACAGATACAACTAGTGAAGTGCAGGAATGCAAGGCATAGCAACTGCTTGTTTTCTGCAATAAAGTGCACAAATAAGGGGGAATCAAGCCTAAAAGAGCCTTATAAATTAGGGTCAGCCAATGTGCATATCTGCGAGCACTCAGAGAAGGCAAGTTTAATTTCATGTACAATTCACAATGGTGGGTGAGACAACTGCAGCCAGTGACAAATCTCACTGCTGAATGAAAAACAGTGGCCAAGGACTGGAGACATTTGGATGATGCACTCAAATAAAGCACATCCCCATAGTCAAGAATGGGCAAGAAGGTTGCTGTCACTAATTTCTCTCTGACCTTGAGAGAGATGCAGATTCTATTTCTAAAAAAGAGCCCAAGCTTCACTGGAAGTTTAGTGACAAGATTATTTAAATGTGCTTTAAACGAAAGCTCCTGATCTAGGATAAAACCCAAGTACTTGTAATTTAAAACCTGCTCTAAAGGTTTTCCTTTGGATGTTCTTTTATTTGTAATGTTCTGTGGTAACACCTTTGTATGAGAGAAAACCATGAGCTTGGTTTTATCTGTGTTTAAAACCAATTTAAGATCATATAAACAAGAGTGGATAACATTTAAAGCAGCTTGTAAAAACTCAAAAGCCTGAGTGAGTGAGGTTGAACAGCAATAAATAATGGTGCCATCTGCATAAAAATGATACTTTGCATTTGACAAGTATCAAGAGCCGCTTTTTGGCTCATGTCATTACAAATAAGCATGATGTGCAGCTCATGATCTCCTGATAAGAAGTCGTGCCGTGTGTCGATGGAGACTGATGTTTCTGTAGAGTTGACCTTTTTACATCTTGGACGAGTCATGTCCAACTCCTGACTGTCTTCTGTTTGAAGAAACCTAAAATTACTCAGTATCTTTGATTTGTAGCCTGCTGGCTGTAGGTAAACACTATCCATGTTTCCAGTCTGAGTATCAACATGTTTGGGTCTGATGGGAGAGACGTGCGCTGTAAAATCAGTATCGATATGTGGAGCGTGTGAGGGTATAATATTGCCATATAAATTTTTTGAGCACAGGCCTAATATCCCAGCTGATCATAATTATTGTAGTTACTTTAAGTTTTGAGAAGTTAAACAAATAAAAAGTCAATAAATAACTAGATCAAAAGCAAAATCAGGGATTGGGTGTTTAGTAGGTTACAAATAGCATGAGACTGTTAACTCATCCATTAGAACTCTGCAAAGACTTTTAAGTCTTTTGGACGGCAAGTGATTTATCATATCCCAAATTGTTTGTTCCTGTTTTCCTACACTGCTATTCTCGCAGCATCTGTAACTGCCTTCCTGTCTTACAGGCCACCACTTCATCCATAAAGATGCAGCCACTGACACACTGAAGGCTGACTCCATCGAGAGTGCTTTCAGAGAGGTGCACAGTGAGGTTGACGCTGTTTTCTCTTATGAGAATCACCTTTACATGACCAAGGTAAAAAAAAAAAAAAACAGTGTTGCAGATAAGCTATACAGTGCTTAACAAATTTATTAGACCACCCTAACCCTAACCAAAGTAAGGTTTATACCACAGCTGCCCTATATTAACAGCATAGGTAATTACCTAAATCATTTTTTATGTTTCTGCAATGGTTAATACACCAATATGTAGAAGCTCTTTAACCCAAATGACATTTTTTATGCTAAAATATAATTATTATTGTTATCCATGAATTTTCAAATTTACTGATTCACAAAAAAACTGAAAAAATTGTAAAGCACATTAATATTTCTTGATTAATGTCAAATTATAGTTATTTACTTGCATTCCTGAACAGAAAAATGAGTTTTAGTGGTTGAATGTTATGCTTGATTAATTTCTGACTTCTCAGAGAAGCCCAGTGTAGCTCATATTTGGGTGAATTCAGTTTGAAATCCCTCATTCCTGTTCAAAATGGTAAAACGTGGAGAGCTCACTGAAAATGAAAGAGTCCGCACTTCATGATGCCAGGTGGTCTAATAAATTTGTTAAGCACTGCATATAATGTTGATATTATCATAACTTTTTCCAAAATTTTAACACTTAAGTGAAACTCTTCCCCCTTCAGGGTGACGTCCTGTATGTTTACAGAGTAGGTGAGCCTCACACTCTCCTGGATGGATACCCCAAGTCTGTGAGGGAGGAGCTGGGCATTGAGGCTCCTCTCGATGCTGCGTTCCACTGTCGGGGCAGCACTGTTCACATCGTCAAAGGTAAAAGCACAGATCATTAGTGACGCAAAGATTATCAGGACAGGAATATTTTGTAGGCACTTGACCCACACATTATGAACACTTAAACTAAGAGTTAGCATGATATTGAGAGTATTTATATCATCATTAATCCACTGTTTAAGCTCTTTGAAATATCAAAAATTTTGAAAACATCACCATGAAATTTTGTACGTATGTTTCACAAAACCTGCAGGCAGCTGCCTCTGCCTCAGTCTGCTCTGATGAGTTTGATTATCCTCAAACAAGCACATGGCTAAGTGCATGGACCATGAGGAAGGCTCGAGTTTTTGGGAAAAATACTCGGTTGAGTTTTGTTCAGATTATGTTTATAAAAGATGTGTTCCAGTCTAATTGATGTGATTCACTATAAAATAATACCCAAAATATTACCTCTGAATTAACAATGACAATCCAGGAGAAGTGTATGCAGTGATTCTGCTCTCTTTACTTACACTTTTTTTTTTTATTTAGAACATTCAGTGGGCATCAATGTTTGCAGTCATGAAACTGTCAAAGGTTTATAGATCAGGACTTATAGGTTCTCTGAAAATGATGTCACACAGCAGTGGAGAACACCAGTTGTGGGGCAAGAAGTAATTCCTGCATAGAGAAATGCTGACAGAAAGGCCGTGTTATGAGCTGTTTATGACTACGCCAAGCATTTAAAGAGTGAAGATATAGACATTCTTAATTTTTAAGCAACTTTTGAGTCACCAAAGTAGTGAAATATTCAGGCAAAAAAGAGTTAAAAAAAAAAAAACATCACAGAGAAAAGGCAACAGGCAGGAATTTTAAAGAAAAAAAGGGCTCTGTCTAAAGCCTGGATGAGCTGCTCATGATGGTTAAGCTCCCAAACGGCTCTCATTTGGAACCAGTTTGAATTTTTAAATAACGATTAAATAACAGCAAAAATGGATGAAAAGAAAATGGCATGGGCTCACATAAAGGAGCTGTTTGATAGAACAGGCTCGTTCGTTAATGGCACATCTTTTTTGATTACTCCACAAAGTTTATTTGGTTGATAGCAAAGCACGGTTTCAATTGAAAGCATGTTTATGACAAAATGAGGGTTTTTCAATATGCTAAAGGAGCTCAGCTAGCCTCCTAGCTAGGGTTGTTATAGTTAACTAAAACTAACTAAATAACTAAAACTAAAATTCACAAATCATTTTAGTTAACTGAAACTAAATAAAAACTGAGCTTTACCAAAAGACGAAAACCAACTAAAACTGTATGGTGCGCTCAAAAAACTAACCAAAATAAAACAAAAATGGAGACAAAATATCCTTAGTTTTAGTCTTTGACACAACCATTCTGACTGGCACCAACACACAAGTCTGAGGAGTGTAAAACGGCCTGATCTGATTGGTTAAGACTTCACAAAGTGGTAGTTTAATGTCTGGAGTTGTATTCAAACATCATCATTAAGTAAATAAAATGAAAAGTAAAGAGTGGCCTGTTTTAATATGTTTTTAAAAATGTATGACTCTCACTCAGCCCCGACATCTATCCGTAAAAAACTAAAACGAACACTAAAACTAATACAAACGAAACTAAAATGAAGCACTTTTGCAAAATAAAAAAAAAACTAAACTAACAAACCAGCAGTCAAAACTTATAAAAACTAAATTTAAATCGAACACAGAAAGTGAAAACAAAATAGAAATAAAAACTAAAGAAAAGTCCAAAACTATTATAACCTTGGTGCAAGACTTCTCGAAGCTCTAGACTGATGCTAGGTGCTGAAAGGTCTGCTGGGCTGAGTTATCTGTGATATTGATCGCCTCCACACCAGGTTACTCATTAAAACTGTGGTAAAAATCACTTTTGTAAAGTTTAGGAGCCATACTCTATGTATGTACAAATTTCTGATTATAAGTGGAGTTTATAGGTCCATTTAGAGCTGTAAAGTACTTACTTTCCTGTCCATTCCTGTTCATTCCTTATGGCTGTCCCCTAACTGACATTCATGATCATGTGATTGCAGAAGCCTATTGAAAACTTTTAGGGACCAGGTGATACCACTGTCTCTCTCATCAGCTCTCTGTTGATCTGCATTAAACACTTAAGTTAACATGTGCATCTTTATGAGGTTCTAAAGGGTCTTGTCAAAAGTCAAATCCTGGCCAGTTAATGACAGTAGTCAACAGTGTGGTCTTTGATGAAAGGTGGATTACGGCAGGCAGCAAAGAACCCCATTTCAGGCACCCTTTTGGTTTAGTGGTCAAGCAGGCGTCTGTACAGAGGTGGAAGACCTCAATGCATGAGTTGCAGGATTGATTCCTGATCCCAGTGTTGTTTGATGTACGTCTTCCTCCACTCTTTCACCCCATATTTCCTGTCTCTCTGTAGCTGTTCTGAAGAAAAGAAGACAAAAAACAAACAAACAAACAAACAAAGAGCCCCACTTCTGCAGTAATCAAACAAAATCCTTTACCTGACTGCACGTCTGTGTGGAGGCATCGACGCGTTTCTGAGTTCTTTAACAGCTATTTCTCTGTATCATTAGTTAGTTTTTAATGGTGGAACTCAATATCTAGATAGAGATAGATGGATGAATTCTTTACTAATACCAAAGAAAATTTGAGATAGCCACTAAATCTCAGTGTTGAAAGTCTTCTGCTGTTTTTCCTTCTATAACTTGGATACTTTGAGATACATAACATACTTTTTTTTTTAAACATAGTGTCTCTTAATCTTTCCTCTCCAGGCTCATATAAAGAGCATAACAAAAAAAGAAAAAATAAAGATGGATAGCAAGAAAGTCCAGTGCTGCCACTAAAAGATGAATCAGTTCATCATTAAATGATCTGCAGATCAATCAGTTACAAAAACAAGCTCTTTTGCAGCCCAGTATGTAGCCCTGGGTCCTAAAAAGTCACTTTTTATCAGTACTTTTTTTTTCTGACTTTCATGTCATCTCATTAATACTATCAGTTAACCTGTTGTAGTATATTCATAAAAGGCATGGTCAAAGAATGGATATTTATTTCTCTGCAAATAAATACATGTACACACTACAGGATGTGCTTACATCTCTTTTTTTTCCTACTGTCATCCAGGTCAGGAGATGTTTGATGTTGATATGTCGGCAGCCCAACGTAGTGCAGGCAACCCGCGCCCCCTTCCACTCAGCAGAGTCGACACTGCCATGTGCCACGACGAAGGATTAAAGGTCGTCGCTGGCAACCACTACTACAACTTTGAGAGCCCCATGATATTTAGTACTGCTAAAAGCATACCTGAGCAGCACAAGGTCTCTATGGACCTGTTTGGATGTGATCACTAGGTGGCTCACTTTTAACAAATCCAATATGCAGAACGTCACAAACAGCACAATGAAAACATGGAAAAACAAAAGCACCAACATTATGACATAAGAATCTATTCTATTTTCTTACTTCATATCATGCTTAGGGGTCCTGTTTGTTTTTTCTGTGATTCATTTTGTACAGTGTTGTTGTGAATAAACTGAAGAGGCAACACAACATAAAGTGTGTTTTGTTTGGCAGTAAGAGACTCCGAGATGGTTTTTCCTTCAGTCAAATGGAAAATAAAATTGTCATTGTCACAGTTGCTTCACAGGGTTCATGTAAATCTTTGAAAAGACTTAGATAGTGTTAGATTACACATTTGAAATTTATGCCCATAAAAAGTCTTCAAAAGTTAGATTTTCACCAGTGAGAGGTCTTAAATTTTAGAAGGCACTTTGAGTAAGAAATGTCCTTATTTAATCTTTGTTTTCTAGCCAGCATTGTACAACTTTAGTAAGAATCCTTCACAAACTGTAGCATAAATATTCTCCATAATTCTGGTAATTCATTTTTAATTCTAAATGTTCTGGGGGAGAGCCCCAGACCTCGCTCTGATTTTATCTGACTCACTGTAATTTAATAATCTCTGTACTTTTGTTAAACACTGGTCCAGTTCTCTAACATCTGGGCTACCATGTTGCCCACTAAAAAATCAGTGCAGTTCACCCTTTTTTGACAAGTCTTTCCTTGCAAAAAAACATCATTCTGCTTTTTAGTAGCTCTGCTCAAAAGATACTCCCTGTGTTGGTCAAGCAGCATGCTTTGACTTCACTCTGAGCAAGCATTCATAAGCAGAGGGTATAGTCATCAACACACTGGCTCTGGGATTGATTGCTGGTTTTGGCATGTGTGATGCATGTCTTACCCCACTCTCTCTCCCCATGTTTCCTGTCTCTCCTCAGCTGCCCTTTTAAATAAAGGCAAAAAGCCCCCAAAATAGTCTAAAAAACCCATTAAAATTGAACAAAGTTATAGGTATGAGTGTCTGTCCAGATTCTCTGTTAAGCTGGACAAACAGCCCCATCTTGTGACATAGATGGCTTAAACTTACATCACATATCTTATGTGTGTTCTTCATTCACGTTGTCTGGGTTGGATCAAAAATGTTGATTATATATGGGGAATCTTTTGACAGGCAGGCGGACTGCAGCTTCTGGTGTCTCAGAGCAGTTGCTGGCTTCAAGTAACTAGGAACACAACACCAGTTCCACATTTGAACATTAAACTTATGTCTGGATCTTCCATCATTTACCTGAATTTTCATAATTCTGTCTGCTAATTTAGTGGAATTTGTCTGCAATTAGCTTGGATAGGTTGCAGAAGTTTTATGAACAGAGTGAGCTCCTCATTTTTCAGTCCCCATTAAGACTGTTGGAACCTTTTTACAATGCCAGAGCAAACATACTGCACATTCTAGCCGTTCTCCAGTAGAGGGCACTAGAGTTCTTCATTGGGAACAAGTTCAATGACTGAAAACTTTCAGTCTCCCTCTGTATATTTGTCTCTGTGCTGTTTCTCTCCAGCAGGGTAGCACAGATAAGTCAGAGCAGGTGTTCAGTCATTTTATTAAGAGATCTGAGTTAACCACAGGGAGATGTTGTTTTTGTCTGATGTCAGTACTTTCTCACTTGAACCTCCACAAATCAAATGAAGGCGGTAGAAACCTACAGTACATATTGAATTGTTCCAGTGCAGTAATGATTGCAGTAAACTCCAAAAAAGCATTTAAATACTCCCAACTTTTCAAACATTCATCAGGATCAGGTTATGTTTTAAACTTGATTTACACTTTTTTAGATTCATTTACAGTGATTTTTTTATTTTTAATTGGCAATCAAATAATGATATTAAACATACATACACACACACACACACACACACACCCCCACACACACACACACATATATATACATATATATATATATATATATATATATATATATATATATATGGTTTGAGGGCTGGGTGATATGACCTGGAATTTTTTCACTGACGTTTTTGCTTTTTTTTTTTTTTTTTTTTTTTGTTTTTTTTTGGGGGGGGTAATGATATTAGATCAAAGTTTAACAAAAATAAATGATGATGTACTAAAATGCATATTCAAATATTCATCAGTAATCAGTAGATACATCAGATCAGTTCAGACTAATAACTGGTGGTCTTCACTGGTACACTCCCAGTGTAACAGTTTAATTGGTTGCTGTGTTAACTGAAGACTTTCAGCTTACTGGTTCGTTACAAGACAGAAACAAATAGCCTGATTATATAACCTTTTTCTATATCATAATTTCCTTATCAGATTTGCATGTAATGAAAAAAATTCACTTACACAAAGCCATGGATCGTCACCAGGTTGCACAGTCACTTTTTGAACGGCAACACCACTTGTATTTTGGTCAGTGACATGACCTCATTGTTTTTGTACAAATTCATTATTTCCCTTTCAAAAAAAAAAAATCAATTTATGGCATGTATCACTTTGTTCTGCTTAGTTTGAATACATTTTCAACTGAATAATATAATTTATTTCATATTTTGGCATCTCAAACCCTAAAAGTGGCACAACCGTCTGAGTAAAAGAAAAGATTATTGAGGCTATTAAAAGGGCATTTTAATTGTGAGGAATAAAAATTAGAATACTTTGGGATGATTTTATTGCTGAAATCTTTGGAATAAACAAATGTTATTAAAATGTATCATATAAAGTCAGTAAAACCATCAAAGACTTGAGCAGGCCACCAGCCTTATAAAAATATGACTTTAATGAATCAAATTAGTCTATGGCAGAATGTAAAGACTACAACCCTGCAACACTGTCTAGGTAACCAGGTAACTCAGTGTTTGAGTTTTCCTCCATAGCGCTTCCGTGAAGCTGACCGAATGGGGCGCCTACTTCTTCTTTATTTGGATTTCCAACAGGCTGCTTGTCTCACAACCCCTGGCTGCCTGTCATGTGACTACAGAGCCAGCAGTGTGTGGGATGGTGCATTGGTAGAGAGAGAACTACAAGGGGAAAGGAGACTCTAAATGTTGGTTTTGATTATTTTTCAATTAGTCGCCCAGCACTAATCTCCTCGCATGGAAATCAAAAGTGGGAGTGTCATAACACAGAACACCCTGTTGACCTCAAACAGCTGTTAAAACCCTCTGTGCCTCCTAACCCTCTGAGTGAATCCACCTGTCCAAATGAAACATCATGACAACTATGCATCTATTAGGAGATATGTGTAAGACTGAAGTCATAACGTTTGTTTACACTGGAACTATTTCAGCAACTACAAAAGTCTTCTAGCAGAAAGGAGGTCCAGATCCAGACTGTGACTCTACACTCTAGAACAGGGGTCATCAACTTTATTCACGCAAGGGCCATCTTTTTCTTGACAGACACTGTGGGGCCGGACATTAAATTAAACTATACTGAAATCAATGTTTTGGTCGAATTAACATATTTTTTTTTTAAATATATACATATTTCATTGAAAATGAATGGAACTATAAGTTTTGAACAGTGAGGCAATGTCCTTATTACCTCTTATACCTCTTATACACACTTATCACCTATTCTGAAGCCAGCCACAACGGGGCGATTGAGATATTTTGGCTACATATTTCTGGAGCCTTCTTGATGTCTATCACTGAGTTTGATGCTAATAAGCTGTGTCGTGATTGGTCAAACACATGCAAGTTCACAGAAAGGAAGATTGCACTCTCAAAGAGCCTTAAAGAAAGCAGCTTAAATTAAAACAGGAAGGATAAGTTGTTTTTTTTTCCATGCAAAAATGCAGCAATACATTACCTATTTGTTTCTTTTTTTGAAATGTTGCTAAGTTGAAGGTTGTATTTAAACTTTAAGAAAAGAAGTTAAACAATAGCATGCCATATTTTTCCTTCTCAAACTTTCTTAATTAGATTATACAAGGGCCGGTTGGGAAGCCACTGGGGCCCTGATGTGGCCCCTGGGCCTCTGGTTGATGATCACTGCTCTAGATTATCCTTCCCCGTGCTCTCTCCCTCATTTCCAGCATAATCAGACGTCCTGTCCTCTCCAAATAATAAAAAAAAAGCCCAAAAATAAATCTGTAAAACAGAAGAAGGCTGATATCATTTGACCCCCAGAGCATCACATCCAGTCTAGTCTTAACCTGACACGCCAGATGGATGTGTTTCACACATCCATCTGGGAAAGCTTCAATAGGAAACATTTGAGAAAAGGCAGAGGCTTTGAAAAATCCCCGGAGTATGATTGGGTGAACGTTCTGTCTGTCACATCTCTATGGGCCAATCAGAGCAACAAAGCACATGACATAGCCGCTAGCAAGCTGCGCGTGCACAGCTACTGAGGAATAACATGAAACATGGCAACTATAGACATGTAAGTACTCGACTTTTGTCATTTTTTTAAAAAGAAAACAACTCACTGCTGTTCTTTGTTCTGATAAAACTGGCAGCATCCACGCTAATCTCTTCCTCCATAACTGCACCATTTCTTGCTGCTGCTTGTTTACGTCACGACTCTGCTGCACCTGAAAGTACTGCCCCTCGTAGCTGATTGGTGCTGTCACTTTCTGACCAGGCCCAGACGGTTTAGATGGGAGCTGTGCAAGATGGATTCGCCAGTGAAAAACAAGGAAACAAGCATATTCATCTGCTTTGCAAGGTTAGCCTAGTCTTGGAGCCTCATTTTTCTGACCTAAATCTGACTTAGAATGTACACTTTAATGCTTCGCTCTTATAGGTACAGATCTTAAAAGAACAGGTCTATTTGATTTATCCTTAAAACAGTTTTTGCCATTATTAACCCCAGAAAAGTTTATTTTCAGTCCAAACAAGACTGTGAGTAACAGTCTAAGAACTCTTGTTTATAAACACCTCGGCTCTGCAGGGATTTTTGGCCTCTCTCCGTCCTCAGTGACCTGCTGTTCGTCGTGCAGCTTTGAAATGAGGCAATGCGGTGATGTCAGCTTCATGAGCGGGGCTGAAGTCTCTGATAACAGCACGCTTCATCGGATCACACAATCCCTGACTTCACTGCACTGCCTGCTGGGATGACAATAGAGGCCCAAACACTGTGGCCCTTCAGCAGCATGGATATGATGCCACAGTCAGCCACACAGGCTGCCAGGCCACAATGCACACATCAAAGCTGGATAATGTGTCTAATGAGATCAACATGTTTTCAAAAAGAGAGCATAAATAATCTTGTGGCCTATCTGTGGATTATTCAATTCACTTGGAAAAATCCCATGATTCAAAATTATGATTTATGTGTTCAAAAAACATTTGTAACATTGCAGCTGTGATGGCACGATAAAAGCAGTCAGAAGGCCAGAAACGTGGGTACAACATGGTTTTATTTTGAAGGTCCATCAAGCTAAAACTGATGCCGATTTCTATGCCTGTCAATATTTGTTATATTTCAATAATCTTAGATGTACCACCTTTAAAACAAAGCTTTCTCTGTTTTTATAAGAAGCAGAGCAGCTTTTTTCTATAATAAAACAACATATTGTTGCATTATATGACCCTTGGTGTTCCTCAGGGTTCCTTCCTGCTAATAGTGATTATTATAATTATTATTATAGTTATGATTGATAGTAAAAGTAAAGTAGCAGAAAAAGAAGAAATAATATTAGTATGGTATGATATTACAATATTTGAAATTAATTATTAATTTGTTATTATTTTCAGTAATGTTATTATTATAAATATTTGTATAATTTTAGTAGAAGTAGTATTAGTTTCATTATTATATTTATTATAATTAAAAAATATAATTCTTGTGATCATCATCATATTTTTGATAATATTTATAATCATCTTCATCACATCATCAGTATAAATAGGGTTAATAGTATTATTTTTATTTTGATTATGAATACTTATCACTATCATCATCATCACTTGTATTATTACATTATAATTACTATCATCACCATCAGTATTATTTTGTCATTATTACATTATAATTACTCATACTTCATCAGTTTAATTATTATTATTATGGTTGTCAGTATAATTTAATTATTAATATTTAACACTTTCATTATCATCAAGGTAGGTAGAATAGAACTACATTTAAGTAAGCACAACAAGCACAAATGGCTTATTATTATTTTCAATATGATTTATTATTAGTATCACTATAATGATAATAATAATAATTTTTATTACTATAAATATAATTACTATTATTGTTGTTGTTCAAAAAAGTTGGATGAAATTGGACTTAACTGTAGTTAGCATAACTAGCAGTGATATCTTAATACACAGTAATTTTTACTTTAGCATATCTTGTTAGTCTGAATTTTGAGAGGCCAGATTTGTGATACTTGATATTTAATCTCTCGTTGTACGAGACCACATTTGACAGAGTAAAAAAGGACCAAAATGTAGAAAGTAAAAACTTGCAAAGAAAAAGTAATTTTATTAAATTTGACATTTGCTGTAGAGACAAATGAACCCATCAGAAATTGTAACTCCTGCAGAATGTATTTCCCAAATACATCTGCATCAATTCAATAACATAAACTTTACTGCTGTATTTGTGCAGTTTAGATTGTGCAGAAGTCGGCTTGTAATCTTATAAATCATATAAATCATAAAATAACCCAATATTAAGTGCCAAGGAATGGTTATAGTGTTGCCATGGTATTATTGAAGGTGTCAGAACCATTTGAAATGTTCTAGTGCCATAATAAAGATTAAAATTCTGTTGTTATGACAATCATAGTGCACATATAAATTTAAATAACACTCTAACACTCACATATGCATTGATAATCACTCTGCCTTTTTGACTGCTCAAGTGTTGTCATGTTTTGCAGTTTAAATTTAAGAGAAGTAATCGCTGAATGGTGTGTCTATGGGCATGTACAGTATGTGTGTATTTTTATGTGTGTATTTGTTTAATGTTGTGTCCATGCTGTTTGTTACGCTGCTTAATTAACTGGACTGGGAGGGTTGACGGACATCTGCTCTCAGCCTGTCGTTTAGGGGTAGCTTGACCCCCAGAAAGCGGGTGTGTGTTTGTGTGTGCGTGTGTAGAACAAGCAGGTATGGACATTGGCCAAGACTGTGCCAGATAAACGTTGGATTTCATGACCAGATGGTGCCAGCTAGCGTCCCCTCTGTAGGCTGGTGACCGCTAAAAAAACAGTCCCTGAGATGTAACCCCAGTGCCCTGCATCAAACTGTCAGAGAGAGCCGAGAACCAGGCTGGTAGAGACACACTCATAGGACCAAACACACACGCTAACACAGGCCTGTACGGTAAAATAATGTTGAAGCTCTGGAAAGGTTTTGGATTACTGGTAATAAAGTATTTAGCAAGTTTTGAATGCTTACATTTATTATGGTAAAGATGAAGCCCCTTGAAGAAGAGAGCCCCTGTTAAAAATCATAGAGATACATCGACTGTGAAAATTAGGGCTGATACAGATGTGTAAATGACTTAGCTGATTGCCAGAACCATTTTTTTGAAAACAGGTGCATCCCAAAACATTAAAATATCAAGTAAAAGTTTTTTTCCCCCTGTGATTTACTTCAGAAAGTAAAATTTTCATATATTCTAGATTTATCTCCTACAAAGTGAAACATTTCAAGACTTTCTTTGTTTTAATATTGATGATTATGGCTTACCGCTGATGAAAACCAAAAATCTACTGTCTCAAAAAATTAGAATATTGTGGAAGGTCAAATTTTCAAAGGTTACCTGAGCCTTTATTCTCTGACTCTGTTTCAGTACACTCAACCACAATCATGGGGAAAACTGCTGACTTGACAGATGTCCAGAAGACACCCTCCACCAGTAGAGTAAGCCACAGAAGGTCACTGCTGAAAGGGCAGGCTGTTATCAGAGGCTGTATGATAGTTTATTCATGGAAAGCTGACTGGAAGGTAAAAGTGTGGTAAGAAAAGGACCAATGACCTCAGCCTTCAGAGGACTGTCAAACATAGCAGATTCAGAAACCTTGGCGAGCTTCACAAGGAGTGGATTTAGGTTGGAGTCAGTGGATCAAGAGTCACCACACAGACAAGGGTCCAGGAAATGGACTACAAGTGTTGTGTATAGTGTCAAGCCACTCCTGAAACACAGACATCACAAGCGTCTCACCTGGACTTAGAAGAAAAAACTGGACTGTTGCTCAGTGGATCTGGAGGAAGATTTGAAAGGTCTAGAGTCAGAAGTGCTTGAAGTCCAGTGTTTCCTGTTTCCACAGTCAGTGATAGATTTGGGTGCCATGTCATCTGCTGCTGTTGGTCCACCTTGCTTTATCAAGTCCAGAGTCAACACTCAGCCTTTTAGCGCCTTTCATGCTTCCATCCGCAGGGAAGCTTTATGGAGACACTGATTTCCTTTTCCAGCAGGACTTGGCACCTGCCCGCAATGAAGCCAAAACTACCAGGAACTGGTTTACTCACCATTGTATTGTGTGGTTGATAAACCAGCCAACTGGTCTGTCCTGAACTCTGTAGAGAATCTCTGAGGTATTGTGAAGATGAAGATGAAGATGAGAGACACAAGACTCAACAATACACACAGGCTGAAGGCTGCTATCAGAGCAACCTGGGCTTCATTACACCCCAGCAGTGCCACAGACTGATTGGCTCCGTGCCACATCGCATAGATGCAGTAATTTGTGCAAAATGGTTCAACCAAGTACTGAGTGCATAAGTAGGCGTACTTTTCCAGAAGGTCAACATTTCTGTATTATAAATCCTTTTTTGACTGATGTTTTCTGATGTGATGTATTCTAATATATTGAGAGAGTGGATTTTATTTTTTATTTTGTGAGCTGTAAGCCGTATTTATCAATGTTAAAACAAAAATAGTCTTAAAATATGTCAGTTTGTATGCGATGTATCAGGAAATGTGGAAGTTTCACTTCTTCAATTAATCCCAAGGGGGGAAATGACATTTTCATGATATTCTAAATTTTTGAGACCTTCTTCTTTTGTTGTAACACTGCCTCTATGTCAACAACAGATTTTTCTTCTATGTTAGACCCCCCACACATGGTGATTGACAATGACAGATCTTATGTTGTGGGGCGTCCAATGAGATAGCCATCACAGCACACATACTAACAGATTCAGTCACCAACAATAGTCACCTCTATCAAACTCTGAATCTCACATGTTCAAACAAGACTTTAGCATGAACAAGTCAAATGAAAGTTATTGTTAACTGTCTGCTACATTCATCGCAGTAGAAGCGTGGTCCAGCTCCTCTGCTTGCCAGTTAGACTGTGGTATGGTTTTACAGATGTTGTTTAAAAGCTTGTGTTGTTGCCACAAATCATCAAGTTGGTCCTCCATTTCTAACCATTTCGGAAAAGTGAATGGATTTTAATCAAGCTGAGAGTCAAAGGTGCTGATTCATACTGCTGATGTGCTTCATACATGTTGGCTGACAATTCAGTTTTCTTCAAAAACTTTCTTAAACAATTGTTTGTGCACCAGTAAATTTAAATTACTTGACATGACTCAAGATAAAACATCAGGTGGATGGATAAACAACAGCAGTATGGGTTATGGTGGGAGGTAAACAGTTTGCACTTTTTCAACACTAGCTGGGTTTCCATTATAGTTTTTCGCAAAATAAAAGCGATATTTCTTAAAGGGTTACTTCAACATTTTGGCAAATTTTCCCATTTCCATAATCCCTATTGTCTTACTAATAGGTTCGTTACCTTTAGCTGTCGGTGCAAGATATGACTTTGGTGTCTTACGGTAATCCGGCTTTCCCTCATCAAACTCATCAAATACACAATCCGACAACTCCAAAACACTCTCGTGGACAAGTTGTGACCTGTACATTCACCACACTATGAAATAATAACGTATAATTATGTAACATTACGACACATGAAGCAAATACTCGGAACTATTTCTTGAGTGAACCACTGGGCGGAGTGACACAGTGCAGCAGCCGTGTCTGGAGTGTAGTTGCGGCTTTGCTTTTACCTTTAAAATGTCTCCGTCTTGTAATGTTCCATGATTATTTCATAGCGTGGTGAATGTGCAGGTCAGTTTATTTTATATATATATACCATCAATATTAGGGTTTTTACAATATGGTGATATTTATAAATAAAATCTAGCCGATATCAATACCAATATATAAATGTATAGACCTAACAGAATGTGGAAATGAACAATCAGCATCTCTTTTCTCTGCTGCACCCCAAAGTTCTTAACAATGATTGGCTGTTAGCTTTGTTAGACATTAATTGAAGCTGTTATTAAGGCTGTTTTGGTTTTGTATTTCAAGTACATGCACTTACTAAGCATATATTTTGGTTACATGTTGGTTTTAGAGATGTAAGAAACGTTTTATATATTGTGCTACAGGTTTTTTTGTTCTGTGCTACAAGATTGTCGGCCTCTGTAGCACCAGTGCTATGAGCAAAAAGAGTTAACATACAGCCCTGCCTCAGCTCTAACATCTTCTCCTTCAACCACTTCTCAGGAAACCTGCATTTGATAATCATTTAGATGCACACATCGCTCAATCCCAAAGTTAGCTTAGTGTTAGAGACACAGCAGAGCTTGAAGCATGCAATGATAGCTCAATAGGCCAGGAAATGGACAAGCATGCAGACTGATGTCAGATCTGGTGAAGTTCCACCACATCTCACTTGTGCTTAAAACTTGATTTATAAAATAGTATAACTAACCCATGACCTCTTCTGACAAATACAAAAACTGACAACAGTTTTTACAAATTTAAGGTTACAAATTTCAGGTTTGGTCTTACTGTTAAGACTTTTTAATTCATTTTAAAAGCCTAATTTTTTGCTAGATAAGGTGATCAACTTTTAATACTTTTTAAGTCCCTGCAGACTGGGGTCAACCAATATTAGATTTTTGGGCCTAATATTGATTATTAGTAATTCATGAGATGGATAATCAATATTAGGAACTGGTATTGATTTATTTTGACATACAAAATGTACAAAGTCTGGAAAAATTAAAATGGCATGATTAAAAAAAGTAAATGTTCAAATAAAGATTTAAAGCATTATCTCTTTTAATTTTCCAGTATCAGAATATAATACAGTTATCACAAAAGCAAAAAATTAAGAATAATCACCATGATATAAATTAAGGCCATGTCAACCAGGATGAGGATCTGTAAGGTTCAATGTTTTTTATTTAATATTTTGGGCTGGGTCTTTTTTGAAATAGGATTGCAATTTCCACACTTCAGTTAGAAATTAAAACATGTCAAGTTTCCCTCCTCAGCCTGTCTTTTCTCTCTGTTCTTATTTATGCTTCTCCATATCTACTCCCTCTCTACCCCTGTCTTCTGTCTGTAGATACCTCTGTCTCCTTCCTTTCCTTACATTCCTCCCTCCTCTCCTCCCTCCTTCATGAGTTTGTACTTCAAACTTTTTCTCCATCTTGCCGTCTGAATCTGCTTCTCTCTGCACTTGGCAGTGTGCCTGGTCTTTGCTCTGCTGCTGTTTTTGCTGCCTTGCTGTGAGCGTCTCTCTCCCTCCCTCCTTCCCTAAAGTCACCAGCACCTCCATATCCTCTCCTACCACCTCCTCCTCCTCCTCCTCCTCCTCCTCCTTCTCCCCTCCTCAGCAGAGTCTCGTGGGTTGGGTTGTGTGGAGCTGTCATCCCTCGCTGGTCCTGCCAAGCTGCCCATCCTGGTCAGAGGGGAGGCCGGGGCAAACGGTCGGGCCGTCGTTGTGGGTCCGGCCGACCTCCCACCACTGAGCGGCGGACCCCCTCAACAGATTGAGCCTCCAGCTGGCCGGCACGGGGCCCACCGCGGCCCCATGCTGAGGGCACACATGCCACAAAGCACCAATTCCCACTTGCACACAAACACACAGACACACTAACATGTGCATGCATGGTGAGACATGACTGCCAGCATAAAGACACAAACATCAAACTGCAGAGTGATCGCTTATTAACTGGAGGTTAAAGAAACCACAAACACTCAAAATAAACACACATTAAAAGAGTCATCTCCTTTAACCTTCATGTTTAAGTCAACTAGTCAGCCCTTCCTTCAGGTGTAAAAGTTTTTTTTACAGTATTTCAGGCAAAGTTACTAAAATTGTCTCATTTGTAGTGACATAAAGTAAAATCTTAGGGAGGGGGAAGGGATAAGGGAATCTTTATGTACCCTTCAGCTGCTTTACTTGTTTTTTTGCTTGTTTTCTTAACTCTAAAATGAGGACAAAACTGTAATATTGATCAATATCAAATTTTATTATGGTCACTTTAGTTCAAAATTAAAAAAATTATGTAAGTTACAGAATTGTCACCCTTTTCCAAGCATTTTAAGAGAAAAAATGCATTTTTCTTTTGAAAATAAGATTACAAAATACAGTATGTGCACAACCAAAGACCAAGATGATTTAAAGGAAGTTTTCATTGTGTTGGTGGTTGTTAGAAAAAAAATAGTGGTTGACTGATACAGGTTTTTTTTTTTTTGGGGGGGGGGGGGGGTAGTAGTTGCTCATGATTACTGGTATTTGAAAACAATTTACAACAAAAATAAAGGTGAGTTTTTATCTCTGCAAACTGTACATCTTACAATTTTTGTGTGTATTATCTAATAATATAAGTGCCCCCAACTTAAGTAGAAGCAGCTAAACCACAGTTTAAAAAAGCTCTAATACAGTAATAGTCAGGCGCTCAAAATCTTATCAAAATAAACAGACTTTTAAATCTGATGTGTGGAGGCATTTTGGTTTCCCGGCGTCAAAAAATAAGAAAGGAGAAAAGTTGACGGATGAACAAAAACAGTATGAGGTATTACTGAGGTAAAATATTACTGTGGGAATTTGATAGCGTTCCATCCCTGATGACTATGTAGTCGAAATTGGAGCCATGTTTCCAATTTGGTGTTATTCTAACATAAATGAGGGCGAGGGAAGGGAAAACTATTCACTTACAGATTGATAACAGTGGAGGATGAACATCTCATGAGAATAGAACAAATTTTCTAATTATTTAAAAGATAGTTATTAAGACAGATATTATAAAGTATTATATTTGTAATCGGTGAGTACTCAAAGTAAGTACTTGTACTCGTCTGGAACGATGTGGTATTTGTGCATCCCCGTGCTTTTTTTGCTATGATGGTATTATTATTACCTCCACCAAGGAAGTTATGTGATCAGCATAACACATTTAAATGCATATTCAAATGTACTAGATCCCTAGAAACTCAACTTATGTCAATGCATAAATTACTAAAAAGTCTCTTTGTGTTTACTTCTTTGTAGATGCACCTGTAGTTTCTAGTTTCATTTCTCTCCTGCTGAGGCTGCTACTGACAGCACTGCATTTCCTGATGTGTGCACTTACAGTACAAACGCTCATGCAAAATAACAACTACATAATTTTATTAAACTTGTTGAAAATAAGAGGTTAATTGTTTATTGAACTCAGCTGTCACAGAGGTACTAGCAAGCATACGGAGCTACAGGTATAGCTGCTTCTCCAACCTCGTCTAAGTCATCATGGACCTAAAACAAGCATGATGTAAGTTTAAACACACCTATAAACAGTTGATTTAAGCTGTCATGCAACTCATTACTGCAGCATTTCAAGGCAAGACAAACCGAGTTGATCCATTGCAGCTCATAGGCCAACAGAGCCAGCACACTCAGTTTATGTTGCTGTTATTACAGATGTGGAGCGGAAAGAATTCGTGTTTTATGTGATTACTATGCTGCACATGAGAGTTAAGGCTACCTTTCACAGTCAGATAAATACAGGTACTAATGACAAAGCTCATCTAAACTTATTAAAGAAAAAACAATGATAAGACGCATAAAAGAGAAGAGGTGTAGATGGGCAAATGTTTCATTGAAATGTTGATGCATGTGTCCTGTAAACACTAATTCTGATCCTGACGTTTCAGTTCAAACGTGTTCTAGAAAAGAAAATGAGAATACAGAAACAGTTGGAAGTGTTGGCTATGGTGACACTGAGGGATGAAATCCTCAGCACTGGGAGTTGTGTTTTTTTTCTTGTTACTTTACTGTTGTGTTATAAATATACCTCATGAGCCATCGTACCGTCCTTCCTCCTATTTACACCTAATCCCCTGTTTGACTTTGTGAATCCAGTTAAAACTCTCACCCTGTCTTCATTAGCTACACTTGCACAGGGAGGTTTCCTGCCTGCGTAGGTCCTGGGGGCCCCCAGACACCAGAGCAGAGGCCTCCAGGGGCCACAGGAGCCAGGCTGCACACTGTTGGTCTGCAGTCTGTTCTCCAGTTGTGACAGCGAACGCATCCTTATGATGACAATTAGTGGCTGTTAGAGAGCACAGATGAGCCGGGAAAGGTAGGAGAGAGAGAGAGAAAGAGAGAAGAAGAAGAGAAGAAGGGAGAGAAGATGGGGGAGGGGCAGATGCTAAAAAGCAGAGGACAATTAACAAACATGGGAAAAATACCCACTAATGAGGACGGCGAAGCTCATGGGACGAAGTGAGACGGAGGGGAGGTGGGATTATGACTTTAACTCTACAACAGGGGAGCACCAGGGGGGAGGGAGAGGGGGAGACAGAGCAGGAGATACTTTGTGATAACAAATGTGTGACAGAATAAGAAAGATGTACTTTACTTCATGCGTCTGCTCACTGTCAGTTGACTGACACCTGATCTTAGAGCTGACTTTTGCTGGGAAATCAATTTTACTCATCCCATTTTAGTTCGCTAGCGTGTGGTTATGAAAGTGTCAGGTCAAGGAAACAATTTACCTTTCAAAGCCAACAGGCTGGGCAGAATCAATATCTGTCATCAGGTGGAGCCACCTCACAAAGCTCCAAGCTAAAATGCCTGTTCCCAGTCAGAGAGTGAACGGTCCAACAGGGTATATGCAGGGAAGTGTTAAAGTTGATAAATCAGTTTCGCAAAAATAAGGGCTTTTAGAAAATATTCAAAAATTCTTAACTACAAGGCCAGAAGGTGTTCATTTTGTAGCAACAATTTTTGGTTTCTGGAATCTCATTTAAACATATTTGTATGTATGATTATTAGCCATAATGTCATAATCCTTTGTTACCATATGCTATGTGAGTGTGAATCCATGTTATATGCTCCCATATAGTTTGTATTTGAAAAAAAAAAAAAAAACACCCACAACCATCGTGTGTCCCACTATGCATGCAAAACATAAAAAGTACAAAAGACCTCTACAGTTTTGGGACACAATTTCAGCATATCATCAGTTTGGGCTATCATGAAGATAGAAATGGCATCATTTGTGCTGTGAAAGATTTGTGCAATCGTGTTTAACCCCATAGGAGTTAAAATCCACTCTCATGGGATGATTTCTCTCACATTTAAATGACTCGTTTAGAAGAAGAGACAGTAAACATTTCAGCCTGAGGCATCACCGGTGTCATTAGGAGACACCTGTTTATAGGAAAGAAGCTTGTTACTCAGATTGTTAGAAGGAGGATCATCCCAGCCATAATTAGACAACAGGCTGAAGCTGCATGTAAACAATCATGGCCATTAAGACAAGTCAGTGAACTGTTTTTAATATCGTTGTTCCGTACACTAAAAAGCCCTCAGTAGTGTCAAAGACTTTCTGGGTTCTGTCTTTTTTATGTAGTACCAAATTGCTGAATTGCTTGGATACAACTGTTTAACCCCTAAAATGCTCCGCACCAGGATCCATCTGTGCTATGGTTTAGCTCTGTCAAACATCCCACACTCTAACCCAGTGTATCAGTTTCTGAAGCCAAGCATGCTACAGCTTATCAGCTTGATTTCACTTTCATAAGGCCATATGGTAAAACACAGAACAACATATGATCAAGCTACATTGCCTTGAAGATGCTTACTTGATTGGATTTGGTGCAATTTCTGACTTTTATGTAGATAAAGTGATGAGATACATGAGCAGAAGTCTGTAGAAAGGAAATCAAGGAAAGCTCAAGTCTGTTTTATGCTTGACACATCCGCTGAGTCCTGAGTGTTTGTGCGTCAAATGTGAAGTTATGTCCATCAGACACGCCCCTTCGTGGGGGCTCTATGCAGCAATTTTTCGCCAAGCCGCACACATATCCAAAATTGGCTCTGGCTTACCCTCCTTGTGGTGGATGCCAATGATTCTTCTGGACATTAGTCAAGTCAGTAGTCTTCCCCCATGATTGTGGTTGTGTGTACTCCTCCATAATAAAGGCTCTGGAAACCTTTGTAGGTGTTTTAAAATATTAGCTGATTAAGGCTCTATTCAGGATTGAAATAACTGACAACAAATCAGATTTTTTCACAATATTCTAATATTTTAAGATGGCAGATGTTTGATATTTGTGAGCTGTAAGCTGTAATCATCAAGGTTAAAACAAAAATGAAAGAAAACCTTAAAAACATTCCACTGTGTGATAAATCAAGAATATGAAAGTTTAACTTTTGAATCAAATTGCAGGAAAAAGAAACATTTTCGAGATATTTACTTTTTTTTTTGAGACGCACTAGTATGTATTGACATAAAGCCTGAAATATTAGAAAAAAAGTGAGAGTCCCACAATCGTCATTGTAGCTTATAGAATGTTTTTCATAAGACTCTGATTGTGTTGTTTTCTGCTGTAAAAGTTTTTTTGTCACTTTGAGTCCACCCTCATTCTCCTGTTCTTGTTTAGTCTCTTCCTCCACTGACCTGGATTAGCATTAAACCCTACAACCTAATGTGCAAATTCTCCAAAATCCCACATACCCTGTCTTCTTCCCATGACCCACATCCAGCCCATATGAGCCGTGCATCATCACGCACCTCATCTATTGTCTCCCATGCAACAATGCAAGTGTTAATAACAGTAACATAACAATAACCTAGAGGGGCATGTAGCTAAAACAACAATAACAAAAACAACAACTCACAAAGCCTCCCCTCCAAAAAAAAGAAAAAGAAAACTGTGACAATGATGCCATCCAGGGAGCACAAGTCACCCATTGTTGGGGGCTGACACGCCGTATTGTGCCTGGCAGACTACATTGCCTCATAGCAGCTGGGATGTGCTGGCAGGGGAAACAGGCCTGACTGTCATCAGCTGGGGGAGATACAGTGTGATGCAAGCAGCATTACATCACATCTGATCCTGCAGGCTGTCGCTTCTGCACCACTTAGAGCTGTTTGGAGACTGAAAGAGACTCTATGGGTTCATCTGAGGACTGAAAATACAAACAACTTTGTGTTTCAAATCTTTGAAACCTGTGACACTGGACATGGATTTTGATACAAGAAATGAGGAAATGTAATGTTGCTTATGGCTGGCAAATGGAAAATCATGAATTATCGGTTATCCTCACCTTTTCCCCCTTGCCTTTCCAGCTAGGGTTGTCACAGTACCATATTTTTAAAGGTGACATATATTATCCTTTAAAGACAAGTTTATATTGATCTCAGAGGTCCCTAAACATGCCTATGAAGTCTGATGCAAGAAAACACTCCAGTCCTGCCCTGCTCAGAACGAACTGTTTCTGTGTCTGTGGCTTTAAATGTTACTGAGCTGTCTGACTCCACCCATCTCAGGAAATACATGTGACTTAATGGATGTGATTTTAGCATAATATGTCCCTTTTAAATTTTGATTTTATTCCAGTGAAAGCTTACAATAGTCCTATTTATTTCTATATCACAGCAACTCCTTGTCTCAAAAGGAGCCAGTCAAGGTGGTTCATGCATCTGATGTCTCCTGGATGCCTCCCTGTGGTCTTCTGGGCATGTCCAACTAGGAGGAGACCCTGGAGTAGACCCATGACTTGCTGGAGGGATTATACTGTATATCCTGTCTGGCTTTGGACAACTCAAATTCCCCCAGGAACCAGAAAAAATTTCAAATCTTTGAGGACTAAATCATCTTTCTTAGATAAGCATGTTGCTGGTCAATCCAAATGGATTTCTAAAGCACATTTGAAAACAAGTTTTTGCTGTTTGGAAAAGACTGGGCCCAGGGCGGTCAGCAAACTATGGTTCATTTACTTTAAGGCAACAGCAACCAAGTTTTTTACCTATCCTTTGATAATTTCTTTTGCAAGAATGCAGTTTTTTAAAATGTAAAGTCCCCTCCTCTTAAGGATGTGACTACAAGAATAACTTGGTAACATTTTTTTTCTGTTAACCCCAAGAATTAACCTGAGCCAGGCCAAAAAAACTCATTAGCCAAGAGGCTAACACCAACACTGCTGATCTGAAGTACATTTGTCTACACAATTACCATTTACATCTCACTGGAGAGCCGCTCACCGGGCCCCTGGCATTACTTTGGGCAGGCCGGCCCACATACACAATAAAACACAAGTGTTAGAAACAAACAACATATTTTATCAAAAGAGTCAGACAGAGATAAAGCCACAGATGAGTTTTAAGCATCGACATGAAATTGTTATTTTTCAGAAGGAACTTTTAAAAAAGAAGAAAATTCCTGTCAGGACAAATGAATGTACCAGTGAGTGTTACAATGCCCCCATGGATACTTGTACAGGTTACAAACCTCATAAAATACATGGAATTTAATTTCTACAAGTCTCAATGCAATTAAAATAACAATTCCACACTATTTGCATGCAAACAGAATTAGCTGCTTTGTCAGATTTAAACAGATAGAAATGTTGACCTAATCGGCGTGCTAACCCACACAGACACGCACATTTTTCTCAGGCAGCTCCTAATTGCCGATAAATGTCAGTGTGCGATTGTCTCGTGCTAAATTAACTGGTGGGACTGGCACCTCCTCATTAGACAAGAGATACACGACACACTGGTCAGCACTGCTGGCTCACACTGTGAACTCCCCCGAGGTTTTGTCAAAGACAAAAAGAGGTGCTGTCTGTCTGTGTGGGTGCATATGTGCGTATACATTCAGCATTCATGCGTCCGCGCTCCTGTGTGCATCTGAGTCCTCCTGAGGGAAATTAGTCGTCTCTACCCGGCCCCGTCTCCAGGTCCATCCCTGATGTTTTCTCCCTGTGCCAGGACCCTCCCTCTCCCATCGGGCCTCACTGCGGCTAATTGCTAAATACACTGGCTGTCGTTTCAGATGTTGGCAACAGTCTCTGTAGAAATGACTGCCGTTCTTCCTAATTGGGAAACAATATCCAGACATGGCTATCTATAGTCTTTAAACTGAGGTTTACAGAACAAGTGCTGATCTGACAAACAGCCGAAGATTATCACAGAAACAGATCTTTAACACGGTACCAAGTCCAGATTTCCATAGCAGGTTGGCCTCATTCATTTCAACATTCAGGGCAAGTTATCAGATGATTTCACATCACAACTAAAATCACAGAGAGTGTAAAACGTCATTTTTGCATTGAGGGGATAGAGATAATTCTGATCAGCTATTTGATTAAAACAACAGGTTTGGCTAACCAGTTGCAGCTGCCACAAACCTACTGATAGGCTAAATAAATTTACTTAAAATGTAGAGGAAAAAATATTCATAATGAATAATAATATAAAATAATAATGTTATAATAACACATTAATTTACTAGAATCTAGGATGGCTAACTTTGTCCACTATGAAGGCCACATCCCTTTAATTTTCTCTGCTAAAGGCCCAAAGTGTTCAAAATTGTAAGACACTCTTTGTGAGGCAATTATAATACCTCAAAATGTAACTAAATTAATCAATATATAAAGCTGTCAACATATTTTAACAAACCAACACTTTTTTAAACTTAAATACTTAATTAAATCATCTAAAAGCTGATTCAAGCCACTTCTCCTATGCAATAAAAATAATGTTTACAAGTTTTAAGAAGGTTTCCTAAAATTTTCTTTTTTATAAATGCTTCATAATAGAGTTTATTTTCTGTCTAAAATTTCTAAATAATAAGGGGGCTGCATGTGGCCCCCAGTTTCCCATTTCTGCACTAAATCAACAGATAGGCTGGTTATTGTTACTTAAGGTGCATTGCTTTTGGCAGGGAATGACACCAACTAAAGCTTGTGAAGGCTCGGTTTATATCGGGCATATTTAGATTAGGACTGTCAGAATTTTCAATGATTTGATTCTTATGTTAATACATGTTTTAAAGAGTTAAGTCAAACTACCAACAAAAGCTGGTTCTAGCAGAAGAGAAAAAGTCTGAATTGCACAATATAGTGGCAACATTTTGGTACCTGGGTAGCACTTTATTTTAGTGGGTTTTAATTATCTAGTAATTTTATAGTAACAAGTGGTAATTTTTTTTTTCAAGAAAATTATAACCCTGTAATAAGTTGGCACTGTGACAAGTAATAACTGAGAAATATGGTAATACTAAGGATGTATCTACCTAGTGACAATGTAGTAATTATCATTGTTCCTTGTAATATTGTGGCGGTTCTCTGGTAATTACGTTGTATTTTACCCTCTAACCACCTAACCCTAACCCTAAAAATCACTTGAAAATTCTTCCTGGGAATTATCAAGCAGCTTATATAGCAAATTATCATCTTATTTCTAAGAAATTACTTGGTAAAATACCACCTAATAACCAGATTATTGCAATGATATTATGAGGGTTAGGAAAAATATCAACTAATTACCAGATAACTGCTAAAATTTTATGAGGGTTATGATTGGAGACTTACAGCTAGGGTTTAAATACCATCTAAATACCAATTAAATGCCACAGCATTACAAGAAATTACCTGATAATTAATGCTAAATAAATAATACCACCTTATTTTTTTAAAATGACTAGATAATTACCACCTCTTACTATAAAATTACTAGGTAATTAGGACTCACTAAATAAAAGAACTACCGGTCCCTGTGACAGCATCTTTTAAGGCTCAGAAATACAGAGACCAGCAGCATATAAGTCCAAGCTTTCTTAAAGAAGATCAAAATCTCAGTATTAAGTATTGGTATTAAAACCGATCTCTCACCTGGTCAGGAGTGTGTGTCCACCTCATGCTCTCTCTGCTCCTCTAGATACCCCTCCTCCACTCTGATTGCTCTTTGCACTCAGGCTGCAGTTTAGTCAGAATGCAGGAGATAGCAGACAACCTGTGGTGATTCAAAGCAAGACAGGTATTATATATGGTGCCTAAGACTTTTGATCTACTTTTACCTTACCTTACCTTGGTTTTGAAAGGGTATCATATCATCTGGATTTGTATTTAGTGATGCACTATGATGGATTTTTTGTTTATATCCAATATGTCAGTACTTACAAATTAATTTTAGACTAATAGAGTTTATAGCTATTGCTGATTTCCAACTCTTGTCCTTTGTTGGGCCTTTTATTATTATTATTATTACTAGAATCATATCAGAGTTTATAGATCCAGTGAATGTGCTATCACCCTAGAGCTCTGTGAATCATGGATAATAAAAAGATATCTTTTAGCAGACACCCCAGCACCAGTGTCCATTTAGGTCCACTTTAGTTTGCACCTTTAAAAACAATGAAATTGCTAGCTAACCCCTGAATAATAAAGAAGAAGAACAGCTTTTTCAGCTATGCAACAAACAGAAGAAAAAAGACAATAAATGATGATTGATGACTTCTTCATGTAATAGTTACATTAGAGGGATCCAGAGATTAATACTCCAGGTACTCAGCTTTCTTTTAGATAATATTTTATGAACTATCCAAGGCTAACTTAATTTCCAGCTGAAAATGTGTTTTCTGTCAGTTGTGTGTGAAACAAGCGGGCATTGAAACAGTCTCAACTCCTTGAAGCGTCTGAGTGTGAGAATAGAAGGTTTTCAGGCTCTGCAGCATGTATGAGCCATCTGTTAGACAGTGAATGTGTCTCTGCTTCCTTCACTGTGACAGCACTCACTGTGAATTACACTGTGACCACCAACTGTCTCTCATACTGCAGACAGGGACAGCTCTGTGTACAGTATGCTGCTGGTACACAGATTATATAGAGCTCAGCCTGTCGCTTGCAGACCAAGACAGAAAGAATAAAATAAAGAAAGGAAAGAAAGAGAGCAGTGACACCATTCAGACAGTCACATGAGTGTCTCCTCTGTGGCTTTGAATGCAGGTGTGTGTTTCGTTTGTCTTTGTATGACACTGAATAAGGACAAAACACAAAAGAGAACCCTGTGTTGATCAGTTGAAACCAGCCTCCTTATACTACCTAGAAAGACAAATTATTATGAGCTGTTTTCACACATGCACTACTGGAAATTTCTTCCTTCATGTTTCGTCCTATGCTGGGGAGGTTATCTCTGTCAGACCAGGTGGTATCCCATGCTATGATGACAGTGTTTTTCTGCCTCGATGCCAGAGTTATCATATTTTTGAGTTGTCTTGCTGTTAGTCCAGGCCATTCTTGTGAGCATGATATCTCTGGAACCCTCTGAGGGATCTTTTTCAAACTTTGCTTTAATGTCCGCTCTGACTCACCCCCAAATTCCACATACTCTGTCTCCGCAGTGATCTGTATGTGAAACACACTGCAGAGCAAATTGCTCGCATCCCAGAAGCACTACTCCACTCTGCTCCACTTCAGAGACATGCCAGGTCTATTTTCAGGTTAGCTGCTGCCAAAACATGTCAATCCTTGTTTAGCAGATCAATTCAAACGGGAGAAAAAATGTGCAAAGCAGTTTCAAAATACAAAACAATGCACTGACTCCTGACAGGAAATATTATCACTACATCAAGGTTAAGTTTCAGTCTATGGTATAAGCCAAAGGTCATCATTTAGTCAGGAGGTCACAGAGGTAAGGCAATGCCATGTATAAAGGAAAGTTCACCTTTGAGGCAGAAAAAACAAAAGGATTTTATATGAAACACATCCTTTCTTAAAAAAAATACTCACCCTTAGTGGAAGCAAAAATCACACAATAATAATTCATAAAGGCAAAATAATCAGTCGTTTATATATTATTCCACTGTAAACTCAGTTCCCCTGTTGTCTGTTATCTCTCATCTCCAGCTGCCCAGGCTATGCTCCACTGCTCATCGCTCCAGGAATTCATTGGTCACAGCAAAACATTGCACACCAAGAATGCTGGGCTAACCGAGTTATTGGAATTTGAGGTTCATAGGTCTGAGGTCAAGGCCATTAGGTCTCATGTCTCTCCCTTGCTTGTGAATCATAGACAGTAGAAAAAAATTGGGCAAAGCTGTGTCACTTCAGCCATCTGATTACAATAGGCAGACTCAAACAGCTTTCTAAGCCAATCCGTGGTGGCCTCCATATTGAAATCGCAGTCTCAACCGAACTTTGGACCAACCTTATGGCAGACAAGAGCCTGCCCACTTAGCTTGACTTCCTGTTAGCTAAGCTAGCACTAAAGCTGGCCTTCTGGAGGTAGCATCTGCCTCACAAGCTATCTGTCACTTAAATGAGCATGCCAATCAGTGCGCAATGAGGTTTTTCCTAAATACACTCTAAACGATTCTGGTACAAAAAAATTCACCCCCCCCTACAGTGAGAGCACATGAAGACATTAGCTAATGAGACACATTTGGTTTTTAGAACCAGGCTCTAAACCAGTTTATTTGTTGCGCAAAAACAGCTTTTAAATATGTGTTGTGTACGGGACTTCTGATGTTCCTGCAGCCAGCCTCAAGTGGGCACTTGCGGTATTGCAAATTTTTGCACTTCTGCACTGGCTTGGACTTCTGACCGGAGATTGCCGCTTGTTGTGAATGCAATATCTAAAGAAAGTCTTTAAGAGATTTTCTTCAAACTTTGAGCAAATATCCACTCTGACTTGAGGATGAACTGATAAGATTTTGGAGGTCAAGGTTATTGTATTAATGCCAGAATTTCCTAACCTGACATGCCAGATGGATTTGTTTCACACATCCATTTGGAAAACCTTCGACTTAGAGCGTTTGGGAAAGGGCAGAGCCTTTGAAAAAGAACTCGGAGGGTGATTGGATGAACGTTCTCTGTGTTACATCTTTTCAGGTCATTCAGAGCAACAAAACACGTGACATGAGCAGCTACCGAACTCCATATAGAACTGCATAACGCGAACCATGGTGACTATAGACATGTCAGTACACGACTTGACAAGAAAACAACTCACTGCTGTTCTTTGTTCTTTTAACGAAGAAATGTCGTCAAGTTCTGATAAAACTGGCGCTTTAGCAGCATCCACGCTAATGTCTGCCATTATTGCACCGGCCTCTTGTTGCTGCTAGCTTACATCACAACTCTGCCGCACCTGAAAGTACTGCCCCTCACTGCTGATTGGTCCTGTCACTTTCTAACCAGGCCCAAAAGATTCAGATGTGAGCTTTGCAAGATGGATTTGCCAGTGAGAAACAAGGAACTAGTGTATTCATCTGCTTTGCAAGGTTAAGAATTTCCCCTCTGGGGATCAATAAAGTATTGTTATGAATGCAACTTAGACAACCCCAATTAATGGAGTTGTGGTCAAACACAAATATGAGCTGAGCAATAAACCAGAGGCGAATAAATGGCAGCTGTGTGTACCTGGTGTGACATCTGGACCTCGACCATGGCGTCCTTCCTTGCTTACCCGGTAAGCACAGTCTAAGAATTAGATTTATTGGGCAAGTATGCTTACGCAACAAGAAATTTGACTGGTTAGCTTTGCTCCTAATGCACAGGAATTCAACATTAAATAGAAAAAATAAATTAACCTGTAAAAAGTATCATAACTTATGATTTAAATATATACAAGCTCTTGTAAGGTATTTTTCTAGTACACACAAGTCTGTGTGCATTGACAGTATGGTTGCAAGATGTGCAAAGGTTGTGCAAGAATGCTGACTAGACATGATCAGAAGTATTAAACACTCGAGGATGTGGACAGATTTACATGAGGAAGATAAGATCATTAAGATAGTTGATTAGCACTAATGTGCATATGAGGTGATGCATTTTATCTTAGAGAACCTTCTTACAGAATTTGAGTTACGATGAGTAGATGAAACATCACCTTCTCACTAGTTTGTAGTGAATTTTTAGAATATTTTCTGCTGTGGTCATCCATCACTCACCCTGACTTCATGTGGGAAATTTATCGGAGAGTAGCAGGGAAAAGTCCTGGTATTCACACATGCACCCAAAAAGGAGTTTTGTGTCAAAGCACTATTGTTTAAATACAATTTGACATTTGACTTCAACAAAAATCCTTCCATTGTACTTGAGGATTTAAGGTAAATGGAGGGGTGTTTTTGAAATCAATACCTAAAAGGTATCTGGGTCTTATGTAAGGGTCCATTTCATCACTTTATAAAAATAAAACATTGCTTTATTTGAACACTGTTCACAGGAATGTAATATCACTGTTAATAAGAAACTCAAGATTACTGATTTCGAGGAAGAAAAAGTCAAAGACTGAAAAAAACAGAGTACAATGAAATACACAATCTGACACACAGTGTCAAGTCTCAGATGGTGTTGGAGGATGTTTCTTAAGGCTGCAGACTTTCTTTCTCTATTCTTAATCTCTTTTGTATTCTCTCTCTCTGTCTCTCTAACAGACAGTCTTTTACACAGAGGAATCTCTCTTCCACAGGAGCTTTCAATACTTATCAGTCACAAAGACTGTATGGTGACCCGATCCTATTCTGCTGGTATTCAGACATGTTAAAACACCAACACACACACCCTTTGTCTCTTCTCTCTATTTATACTCTAGATTTAAATGTGTGTTTTAGCCCTAGAGAATTCTCTCTGACTTAGCTTAGAGCTGAACCTCTTCATGTCATTGCTAAAAGAAGACTTACATCGTAAGGAGCCTCTGGGTCATAATTGTTGTTAATAAATAATATAGAGCTGCAAGTGGCTATTATTTGCATAACCAATATATTATTTTGATTGACTTTCTTATTTATATATTTTATTTTACATAGTTGTCCCCCAAGTCCTTGTGACCTACTTGTCCGTGGCTGTACTGGGACAGTTTTGGTCCAAAAAATAAGTCACATAATCCTCACATCTCAGAAAATAAGAAAACCGTACATATTTTCTAAACAAAAAGGAACCATTAAGATCTTGAACTTTAGAAAACACTGAACAAAGCCTGAGCGATGTCATCATTTAGTTACTGAGGAGGGCTTTTGAAGTAAACTTTAGATCAGCTGATAAACAGACAAAAAAGTGGAGTTGAGGTCTAACCCTCAGACTCCACATACTCCACTTGCGTCATATTTAAGGCATTCTGTTCTGACCAGTGCTGTACACACTTGCCTATTTGATGCTTTTCTGGAGGTCTGAGCAGCTGGAGATGAGAGATCACAAGATGAGATCTGAGTTTATGCAGCAATAGTATGTAAACAATTGATTATTTTGACTTTATGAGGTTGGTTTGCTGCTCATTTCAGTATTATTGAGTGATATTTTTGCTTTTACCAGAGTGAGTGCATTAGTTATAAGGTTTATGTTTTCTAAACAGAATGTGTTGTTCCATCCATTTGGTTTTCCAACTCAGAAATGAACTTTTCTTAGTCAATGGTGTAGTTTTACCTCTGTGACCCTCTGACTGGATGCTTTGCATGTTCTTTCTCCTGTTTGAATGGATCTGCTTTACGTGGATTGATATGTTTTGGTAGCAGCCAGTGGAGCAAAGTAGAGTAGCGCTTTTAAGATGCACTGGAGATAGACCACAACACATGCTGAGGGGCCGCACAGATTGACTAGAAAGGAAATGATTTGCTCCACGGTATGCTTCGTGTACAGATCGCCAAGCAGGCAAAATATGTGAAATCTGAGGGCAAGCCACCTCACTAACAGCTACACTGTGCCGGCTTACAGTCACACCAACCACGCCCCTAAGTATGCAGAACTCATATCCTTCTTCAACCAGACAAGTTTGAATAAAATAATCCCCACATCAAGTGCCCATAAAGACATTAAGAACCCAATCCAAAATCCCTTTTTAGAGTCAGTCTAGAATGTGACTTCACCTTATAGTGGACACAATAAACCACAGTGTGGGCTTCAATTTTTAACTAAAGTTTTAAATCACCCTGTGGGATAATGCACATGTATGACAGTGGGGTGTATGTGGGGTTTTGGGGGACGGTAGCTGTGTGTGCGTGTAGCACAATGTTTGTACTGTGGGGGTATGCAGACAGATGGCCGGGACACTTGTACGTCTGTGGTTGAACAGTCCATCCATTGTCTGTGTCACAGAGAGAGAGGATTGTTGTGGCGGCTGTCACACTGTAGTGTCTGTAAATCTCACATGTTCTAAACACCAAAACTCCCTCTGACTCCCACACTGATGCTGCTGCATTAACAACTGTCCAGTTAACATGAAGTATGATCAACAGGAAGATTACTGTTTGATTGTTATTCTAAATGAAATTACAATGAGAAACCTGTGGCATTATTATTAGACCAGTGAAAAGTAGAAAAAAACATGTGACAACTAATTAGATATCAATAGAAACTTTGTCAAAAAAGCCAACATTTACAACAGTACTGTTGTAATTTTAGTGTCAGTGTGTTTACTTGGCTGGTAATACAATAATCTATCATTAACATACAGAAATATTAGCTAAAAGTGACTGTATGCTAAGTTTTTTTGCCATTGTGTAACAATACCCAGTTAACAATACTGTGAGCCAGCTGGCTTTACCAGTACCTAAAAGTTTATGCCTTTCCTTTCTTCCTGTTTGCTGCTGTGTCATTATTTTAGCTTTTAAGTGGTTATAGGCTAACGTTACCTGCTGTCATTGAGCCAGCTAGCGTCTTTGTTATCCTAGCTTGTGCCACCATGTTAATGGAGACAATGCATGTGACTTCTCTGTGGTTCCAGCTGCTAAGTGGTAGAAAGGGTAAACTGGTGACAAAAAGCAGTAGGGGATAAGCAGTAAACGGTGTTATTTCAGCTGAAAATTGACGTCTTTTTAATGACCACATCGTGATGGTGTTCACTGTGGTCAGCACAGATTCTCAGCTGATGAAATATGTTTATAGAAATGCTTGGAGCTGAAATGGTACACAAGGCCACCCATGAGGGGGGGATAAAGGGGAGAGACGTCACTGGGCCCATGGAGGTCAGGAAAATCATGATAAAGTTATGCTATGATAAGCTTTTTTAACCTGTATAAAAAAACGCGAAAATGGCAGAAAAATGGTCAAAATAAATTGGTTAACAGTGGCAAAACTTGATTTCAAAGAGCAAATTTGGAATATAAAAAAAGTGTGCAGAATTGTTTAGAAAAAAATGGCAAATAAAAGTGGCAAAAATGGGCTGAGAAAGTGGTTAAGAGATGAAATAGTGGCACACTTTTCAGCTCCAAAATGAAGTAGCTGTTAGCCAGGATAATAGCACCGATGCTACTGATCACACACACTTACATTGATACTATCAATAAATCACCACTGGGGAGGGCTCATTTGTAAGGTTTGTAAGAGGCCCAGCCAAATCTGTGAGCGGGCCTGATGGTACATTAATAAATACACAAGATGAAGCTTAGCTATCACAGTTGCTACCATGAGCGTTCAGTTATTGATGAGTTAAAACCCACTCCCTTTACCTTCCTCTTACCTTAAAGACGGTCAAGATTGTAAATTTTAGTATATCTACCATAAGGCAAAATCATAGATATGTAAGGTGACAAGTCTTATGACGGATTATGTTATATGGCTGTAGAAATAGTCCTGCCTTGTCAAATTAACATTCCTGGTTTTATTAAGACCAACAAAATTGTCGAGTCAATCTGTATTCATCAGCAATTCATTAAAGTAGCCTTTGTGAATTAACATGATCTCTATTTGGTGAAATAATGAAGTTATTTCCATGAACACTTAATGAAGTAAATGTAGAGTTTATAGGATACACTATGAAAGTTCAAAGTTGTACCGTGTGGATTTATCCCACTAAAAATTTAAAAAGAGTCTAAAAAGAGTTCATTTTGAACTAGATTAAGTAACAGCTTCAGGATGATATATATATATTTTTGAAAAGGCTTCACCAAAATGTTTTCAATTAGTTTTAAAAAATCCCGAGCGATCATTTTACAGATTAGCTTGAGTAAGAATAGGTCAACAAAACAAGCTTTGTGTTAACATAACTTTTTGATGTTAATTCAGTTTCACATCCATCATTGATGAACCAGCTGTGTGCCTTCAGGCTCTGCTTTGTGCACTTGAAATGAGGTCGATGTAATGTCAAAAAACTCTATTTATGACCATACATCAACGTCAGCATTCCACCTTGTCTTTAGGAAACAGTACAGACTTCTAGTCCAAATATCCTTAGAGGATGTTAGTCTGTTTTCCTCCTGTTTTAATCTGTTGCCCATTGAGCAAACAGCCATGTTTTGCCACTCAGCTTGGCTGATATCTAGCTAACAGTACAATGAGCTAGCTAGCATTATCATTACCATTTATTGTCTGCCGGTATCTTACTGTCAAGGCTAGTGTAAGCTGCTGCTGAACTATATCCTGCTAACAATACTGTGAGCTAGCTTGTGTCACCATAAGCTAGAAATGAACCTTTTCTGTTTTATGTTGTGCTCCATCAACCTGTTAAGTTAGCTTTTGAGTGACAGTATGCTAGGGTTAGCTTTTGCCTCACCATACCCAGCTATAACACTGAGACCTAGCCTGTAGCTAGCATTACCATTAGCTATGCATTTGGGGGAGTCCGTACGGTTCTGTTTAACTTTACCTTACTGTGTCTTGTCTCAGCATGATGTTAGAGAAAAATGGCTGCCATGTGAGTATGGTCGGTGGATTAACTTTTGACAGATTAGCATAAAATTGATCATTTCTTGAAATAATACAAAAATTAGGCAAATAAATCCATTTAGGGTTTATCCGTTTAGGGTACCACAGCCTTTTGTATGTTTATTTGCGCTGACAAAAAAAGACACATTGTAAGTGACACCTCACTCTCAAAGTGTACAGATGGGATCCAACACAAAAGAACTTTGAACCAATTATCATAATCTCCCTCTCTCCCTCTCCTCTCTGTTTCTCTCCCTTCGTTTCCCCTCATGATTAAACATGGGAGAGTTAAATCAGACGATTAGCATGCTGTCAGAGAGAAGTCTAACTGCTGTTGTGTTTCACAGTGTGAGAGACAAAGTGCCGGCCTGCACGCCGACAAGCCTCCCCGGCCAGCTACAGTAAACTAGTAAACACACGTCTGTTTGGCTCGGCGGGGGATGACAAACACCCGCCGAGGAGGCAGAGATGAGAGGGCGGGAGGAGCTGAACAGAGAGAGAGAGTCCGTTTTGACTCTTTGGCTTCTGTGTCTCTTGGCGCCCAGTGTCCAGAAATCTGGGGCCAAACAAGTCGTTGTGAAAGGTCCGGGCACGACTGCCAAGAGCGGAATGGATGGAGACAGAAGGAAGAGGGGAGGAGGGGGGTAAAGGGCAGTTTATTTCAGAAAGGATGACCTGACAGTACGCTCACCTTCAATATGATTTTTTTATTTTAAAGTTTGGGAGGGAGGGATCAAAAATGAAGCACTGATGTTTTCTTGGGTCAGCTTTGGATGGGTGGGAGAGTTGATGTCATTCAGGTGGTTGGCCGTTTGATCCCAGCTCTTGCAGTCACATGTCAAAGCGCCCACAGATAAGACACTAAACCCAAAACCAGTTTGGGGTTCATGTGCATATGAAGGTAAAGCATTTTATCACAGTAAGCTTTCTGACAGTATTGGAGCTACAGTAAAGCCATAAGAGACTGCAGGATATTTTACATTAAGCAGGGCTAAGGTGCTTGCTTAATTAAAGTTCTATTTTTGTCACTCTGTGACTGTTGAGTGGTCATCAGAGTAACTCTGTGACTGTTGAGTGGTCATCAAAGTAACTGTGACTGTTGAGTGGTCATCAGAGTAACTCTGTGACTGTTGAGTGGTCATCAGAGTAACTCTGCGACTGCTGAGTGGTCCTCAGAGTAACTCTGTGACTGTTGAGTGGTCATCATTGTGACTCTGTGACTGTTGAGTAGTCATCAGAGTAGTTCTGTGACTGTTGAGTGGTCATCAAAGTAAGTCTGTGACTGTTGATTGGTCACCAGAGTGACTCTGTGACTGTTGAGTGGTCATCAGAGTAACTCTGTGACTGTTGAGTGGTCATCAGAGTGACTCTGTGACTGTTAAGTGGTCATCAAAGTAACTCTGTGACTGTTGAATGGTCATCATTGTGACTCTGTGACTGTTGAGTGGTCATCAGAGTAACTCTGTGACTGTTGAGTGGTCATCAGAGTGACTCTGTGACTGTTGAATGGTCATCATTGTGACTCTGTGACTGTTGAGTGGTCATCAGAGTAACTCTGTGACTGTTGAGTGGTCATCAGAGTGACTCTGTGACTGTTGAGTGGTTGAGTGGTCATCAGAGTAACTCTGTGACTGTTGAGTGGTCATCAGAGTGACTCTGTGACTGTTGAGTGGTCCTCAGAGTAAATCTGTTACTGCTGAGTGGTCATCAGAGTGACTCTTGGACAGTCTGGGGGAAGAAAGTGTTTATGCGCCTTGTTCTTTTTGCATGCAGTTCCCTGCAACGTTTCCTGACCCAGGACCAGTACAAGTCATCGATGAAGGGGAGGTCAGTATTTATGATAGTCTGCTTTATTATGTGATCTGTTTTGACATTCTTTATTGAAGCTGTCTTGACAGACAATGTTGACTTTTTGTAGTTTTAAGCTATCCAAAAAAGCAAAAATTGTACATGACAAACAGGACAAGCATAGTGCACTTAGCCCATCATTGTACAGGGTGACATGACTTTATGCTCTCTATTGTATAGATTTAGTTTTCATAATACTAATGATACAGACCATTTGCAAACCAGTTGCAGAGACTATCTATTGTCCCATGTAATAAACAGTGACGTGGTGACTGACCTCCCTGTGCATGCGCCAAGATGTGTTGGCTTGCCTCTAATAAGTTTATGCGAGGTAGGAAAGTTGGAGAGCTTGCAGTTACAACAAAATGCTTTGAAAGATTTAGAGTTTGTAGGTTAAGTTCTGGTTCTTCTCCAGTAAAATAGACTTAAAATGTCTGTGTATCACTGTACGCCAACATTTATGTATTCTTGTTTTCTGTTCCTCACTCAGTGACATTTGGAGGTCGTTTGCATGAGTTGATATCCGTCCGCTGAAAGACATCTCCCTGATGCTCCAATCGTCCTGGCCATGAGCCCGCGGCGCTGCGTTTCACCGTGCTGTGTAACCATGCCGACAGGATTGGGCCGGGGTCCAGGAAGACAGTCCGCTCTGGAAGCTGTCAGCAGCAGCTCCGTTTGACAGCATGCTAATGTATGCAAATGAAGAGGTCCAGCCATGACACCTGCACACAGGAGGACTGGACCATAACCTTCCCAGCAGAGGACTCAGGATGGTGGGTGCAATGCCCAACACACCCACATATACAAAGACGGAGTAGTTCTTCAGTACCAGTTAGTTGTTGAGTTTTTCAGTGTTTCATTCCTATGCAGAATTATATTCTAAAAGATTATGCATAGATAGCTCATAGCTAAGAACTTTACAAGGTTTAAAAGGCATATCACTTTTATTAAAGAGGCACAAATAAGCTGTCAAAATAGTTACAAAGGCTGTGAACATGCCTTCAGTATTTTTAGTGATAGATCAAATTTAACTTATTAATATTCTAAAAAACAAATTAAAAGCAACTTTTTTTGTCTTTGAGTCACCAAACAGAATTTGTCATCTTACTTCCTCCACTCAGTCCTTTTTTTTGTGTCTGTATTTTTCCAACCGACAACACACTTAAAAGATGGAATCACCTGCGTCTGTTGCCCTATCTGAGTAAACATCTACCCTGGTTTTGCAGCCAAAACAGCTTCATTTGCCAAGATTTATTTGTTCAGTATAATCAATGTGAATTGGCTCAGCTATTTTATTTGCTATGCTGATTCATCTGAGTTTCAGTGGAGGATTTATATACCATCAAAGTACACTGAATTTAATTTGACCTTCAAAAAGCAGCTATGGGAAATACATGTTTCTGTTATTAAAGGGAGAATTGTTTTTGTTTAAGTGTGGTTGGATGAGATGATTGCCAACACTAAAAATAAAACTAACAACTGATAGTAATTTTAAACTCATGGTTGTCTCATGTTAGGAGCTTCCTAATTTATTACCTCATATAAAATGTATTGGAATTTCAGTTTGGTTTGTTTTTTCCCATAAAGAATGTATTAAATTTGTTATTTTTTCAATCTGGTATCCTGCATGCTGTAGGTGGGGGTTGTCTTTAAGCTTATGAGTTGGTATAAAAAGCTTAAAGGTACAGAGTGTAATATTTAGACTGATGTGACATAACATGACATGACACTATTGCACCAGTGTATTTTGGGCTATATGTTGTTAGTATTCCCAATGTTACACACTCTACCTGTAGTACTCAAACTCAAGAACCAATTTTTAGTGGTAATATACAATCCCTATAAAATTAAATCACCTTTTTGGATGTTTTTTCCTTTTACTGATTTTATAATCCAATCATGGTCAATATAATTTGTCTTTTTTGACCAAAAAACCTACAAAAAAAAAAAAAAAACACTTGAATGTCAAAATGAAAAAGAATTTCTACAAAGTGATGTCAATTAAAAAAAATGTTATATGAAATAAGTGATTGCATAAATGTTCACCCCCATTCATGTCAGTCTTTAGTCGGACCGAATCAGACCAAAGAGATGTTCCCCCACTTGACCATGGAGTCTCCCTCATGCCTTTTGGCAAACTTTTTGAGATTTAACATGAGTTTTATTCAACAGTGGCTTTATCTCTGCTACTCTCCCACAAAGCTTTGACTGGTGAAGAACCTGTAAACAGTTGTTGTATGCAGAGCCTCTCCAATCTCAGCTGCTGAAGCTTGTAACTCCTTCAGAGTAGTCTTAGATGTCTTGGTGGCCTCTCTTACTAGTCTCCTTCTTGCCCAGTCACTCAGTTTGTGAGGATGTCTTGACTGAAGGCAGATTTACACATGTCCCATATTCCTTTAATTTCTTGAGGATGGATTGAAATGAACTCCAGGGGATGAAAGTTGGAAAATTCATCCCTTGACCTTTATGTTTTAATAACCTTATCTCTGAGTTGCTTGAAGTGTTCTTTTATTTCTTAATGTAATGGTATCCAAGGATACTGATTAACCAATGATTTAACCTTCCAGACAGAGGTATCTTTATACTACAATCACTGAGACACATTCACTGCACTCAGGTGATCCCCATTTCACTAATTGTGAGACTACTAGCACCAATTGGCTGGATCTCTGTTGAATTAGGGTGAACATTTATGCAGTCACTTATATCACCTTAAATATTTTCGTTTGATTCACATTACTTTGTAAAAACCATTTTTTCAATTTGACATTAAAGAGTCTTGTGTCAAAAAATTTAAATTATATTGACCATGACTGATTTATAAAATCACTGAAAGTGTAAAACATCCAAGTGGGTGGAAACTTTTTAAAGGCACTGTCATTTTCAACAAGTTTTCTGGCTGCTGGCATAGTAATGGTGATAGACTTTGACTTTCTAGATCAGTTTTCCAGCTCCCTTGAATGTATGGCCTAGCTTCCATACTCAAACTCAGTGTCTCAACATAAGGGCCGTGCTAACGTGCTTCTCCTGTGGCTAATCCACTTTTCATCAAAAAGTGCCTCGTATAACCGTATTTAAAAAACCTACCTTTTAAGTTTGACTTGTGTGTGTGTTGATTTTCTCTCACTAATAAGGCAAAGGCAGTGTTTATCAGTGTTTAAGAGCATCGTAGAGAGTTTGCCCTCATTATTGACCTCTAAAGCAGCACTGCCAACACACGTACCCAACCTTTAACTCACAGCAGAGCGTTTCCCAGCCTTCAAAGTAAAAGTCATCCCAGTTTATTGTTCTTTGGGTCAGAATCTTGTACCTGCGTGATCAAAATGCACGACGCTGCTCGGCCTCGCCGCATTCCTCTGAAGTGTTTTGACTCCCGCGTTGACCCTGCCGGCTGGTTTTGGCATTCCAGCAGGCTGGAGGAGAGGACTGTGGCCCCCAGTAACACACACATCCACACACACCTACGCATACACACCCACACTGTCCTTGGGTGGAGGCGTTCAGGGTTTCTGCTGGTCAGCAGAAAGAGAACGGCTGTGTGATGGCACCAGTGTGTCTGTGGGTGTGTGTTTAAGGGGATGTAGCTGTCAGAGATGCCCTGACTGTGTCTGTGGGTGGATGTATAATTTTAAAGTTAAAAAAGGTGGGGCCACCTGAGGGAGGGAGCTGAAGTCTAGTGGCTCTGGTCCAGACCTTGTATCATGTAAACTGACTACACACCCAACCCGTCAAAAAAAAAAAAAAAAAAAAAAACTCCTCATATTTATAACACGCACACATAAACAAAGAGCCCCTCTGCCCTTGGCTGTCTGTTTTGGCGTGTGCGTGAGCAGATGGACAGGTTTGTCGACCCTGAGGGGAAAGACAAGCGGGCTTCACTGACGGTCAAAAAGCTACAAAAAACACAACACAAACAACTGGAAACACAGAAGATTAAAAGTGATAACACAATAAAACAACAGAAACAAGAATTTTACAGGAAGAATCTGTTTCAACAGAGAGATGAACGACATCAAGTAATAATTTCTGATTTATTTCCACACAAAATTTAATGTTCAAATGTTTGTTTACATAGTCTCAGTTTTTTATTAACTTAACACACACTAGTATTTTCATATATTCAAACCTTTCAGTTAGACCATGACTGAAGCATAAAATGATCTTAAATGAAGTTCTTAATTTTGATGGTTCTTACAGATGAGAGGCCGCTGGCTTTATAATCATCCAAAACTATATATCTGAGTTGTGAACAGGCACACCATCATATATTTCATTTAATATTTATACTTTTAACACTCAAAGGATGATAAGAAAGCAGAATAAACTCTATAAGTTAACATGTGTTTTCATTCAATTATTTCCAGGTTTGCGTAAATTTATCAACCATTTTTTCATGCTGCTTTCCTGCTTTGTCAAACAGCCACGAGTAGACGCATACTGTGATTAAATCAAACTATTTATTCAAAGAGTCACTGATTTTCATAGGTCATAATTCGTAGTTTCCTACAACCTCAGCAGTACACTCAGGCACTTAATTAGAAGGAGACAAACATGGATGCACATGACATTTCCACACGTTTTCCACTTATTTTTTACAATTAAAAATGTTTTCCAATAATTGTTACTTAAAAAATTCTAAATAAAACAGTGTTCTTAGAAGAGAAAAAACAACATGTAGCTATGACTACATTTCTTAGGAGATCCTAGGACCCCAAGGACACTTAAGATGGTCTGTTCCATATGTTGCTACTGTGAATGTTTCACTAATAATAATAAACACAATAAATAAACTGGAACTTTTAGATTTGTTTATATCTTGGCACCCAGAAGCTGGTTTTATCTCAGGACAAAGAACAGCAAAAAGCTTCATGGGAAACGATTTCAAGTTTAAAAAGATGAACAATTTGTGAAATTCTTTTTAAAAAATAAAAGCTAATTGAACAGCCAGATTTAAGTTGTATTAATTGGTAAGCTTTGGGAGACTATGCCTTAAATATTTTTTTTTTCTTCTCATGTAAGCTCTGAAAAATACATGGAGACTAACTGATCTTCCCTTAAACTAAATGCATGTTAGACTTTCTCCTCCAGTGCTTTCTGAATTCCTACAGTTACCTTCATTCTTCTTAGTTTGATACTGATCAGTGTTAACTTTGGCAGCTTTTTTTTTTATTATTATTATTTAGTCTTAGCTTTTAGATTAAAATGTTCATTAGTTTTAGTCGTATTTTAGTCCTCTGTTTAAAGTTTAAGTACTGATTTGGTCAATGAAAACTCACAAACATTTTAGACTAGTTTTAGCCAGTGACATTATCGTCTTAACGTTCTGTAAAAACATTTATTTGCTTTTTCTGAATTTAATCAGTAATATTTTAAGTTAATTTAAATTTGGTATACTTATTTTACGCACTATCAGCACTTCAATTCATTTTTGAAAATATCTTTGAAAAATCCTGAGATACCTCGACTCTCACCTCGTCTCTGCTTGTGTTTGGATCATACACACAGTGGAGAAATATCAGGGATTTTGGATGTCTGACAATCGATCGCTAACATTTTAGTCCCATTCAGTCTTCTTGACAAAATCTGAACATTCTTTGCGTTAAGGTTTTTAGGTTGTCAATGAACACTTTTAGTTGTATGTTGTTTTTTAAGACATAAATACTGTTACTGATTGAGTTATCATCTGAAGGCCATCCAACAAAGCTGGGCTGTGCTAAGAAGTCACCCGGCAGCAGTGTTTCAGACTAACAGAGGGCATGCAAAGACGCATGAAATTGTAATAAATAACCAGGATTATACCACTAAATATAGATTTCTGAACTCTTCCTTAAAACCTCAATATTCTGTTGTTGAAAAAAAATTGTGAAGCAGTTTTTTTTTTACATTCCTGCAAATAAAGGACTCAAACTAAGAAGTCTTATTTGTAAGTAGGGAGAAATATGTATGCAATGAAACAACAGATGTATATTTTACTCAAAAACAAAACTTTCACTGTCAAACTGAAGTAAAAAATATTTTTGCCATGGTCCAAAAATTTCCTTTTGCATCTGTTTATTCTGAAGTTACAGCAGTAGATAGAAGCCAGGATGGGCCCATTAGCACATCCTGGAAAACCAATTTTCCAGTCATGGAAAATCAAAATGTCTTAGAAAACCTCTAGCTATTCTGAAAATGACTAAAACTGTCTTCTTTTTTGTTTTATTAAAGAGTCTCCCAAACGGCTGGCTCTTTCATCAGAGGTGCTAAATAATGTTACGAATCACATCAAATGATAAGAGTAGTTTATGGACAGTATTAAGGATCGAATACATGCTATCTGGAGCTGTAGACCAGAAAATTGTACCTAAGTTTGATGTATGAGACCAGCAAGAAAAGAATTGTTTTTGCTGTAATATTACTATTATTTACTGTATTTTACTCTAACATACTGCGGAAGGCAAGCACAAGATATTTTTATTTTTCCTGAGATATTTGTTTTAAATTTTAGGTGAAGATGTCAAATTAACTCATAAATGACAGTAAGGCACCTTTATTATTAAAATGAAGTGCTTTTGATCTGCAGTTTGTATTTTGTCAGTTTGTCATCATTTATGGGCAGGATTTAGTTTATGTGTATCGTCATCAACTGTGCATTTTTAGAACCAGACTTCCCCTAAAAGGAACAAAGTATCATTGCTTAATGAACCTCATGATACCAGCCAACACGCCACTTAAAATGACCTGTTAACGTCCTTGAAAATGACCTAAAGAAAAGAGTGGGAACTCTGATTTTAAATCCTGGATTTCTCATGCTGGCACTGAGCTGGTTTAACACGACCGCTGAACTTAGACACTTGTCATCGTAAAAAAGAAAGCGGAAAAGAATCCTCCTTTGCATCTCTCTCTCTTCTGTCCTGATGATTGATGACTGAACACACAGTCACTGTTTGCCTTCTTCACACCGCTCTACAGCCTCGTATGGTCAGGATATTTATTGGTTTGCAGAGCACTTTACTCTGAGGAGACTCTCATGTCTTCAAATGTCCAAACTTTATCATTCAGCCAGATAAATATACAGAATCATTTCAAATAATTTAGATTTACACTTAAAATCCTGTCTAGACTTTCACATTTAGGAGTTTTCTATGTGATTTGAAGAATAAATTATGTGATTTTCCAGTGAGGATCTATAAAATGTGGTTTTTTTGATGTTTTAGAGTCTAAAATCTAACTGCACAAAAAAAGTTTTAATGATCCACTGCAAAATTAGCAGCAACATGAGACAAAACATAGTGTGGATATTATTACATTAGTCAAATATGAGGGGAAAAAGACGATCACAATATTACCTAAATTTGACTGTGACTCCCCCCGTCTGAATCTGGGCCATGCTCACTCATGCAGCAGTAACAGTGAAAAACTAACCCGTCTCTGGGAGCACAATGGCGGTGCCCCCCTGCCCCTCAGACTCCCCACATAGACGGCGCTGTCTGACAAGCCCGCCTGCCAAACAACTCAATTAAGCAGAAAGGGAGGCAAGAAAGAGGAGCCCAAACAGAGGAGTGAGAGAAAGGAAGGGAAGAAAGCGGACAGGAAAACAGAGGAGGGCGAGGGCCGGTGGCTGTCAGGCCGCGTCCACAGGCGGCACAATCGTTTGGTGAGAAGAGACAGAAGCACAAAACGAGAAGACAAGAGGAGCGATCTGTGATGTGTTAACTGGAATTCCTGCTTCCAAGGCCACTGAGGGTTCAGAGGGCAAACGGAGGGCCAGGGGGTTCATTACCACAGCGACACACACTCAAGCACACACATTTGAGAGGAATATACCCCAGATTTGGCTCATTTTAGCCAGCTTTGAAACGGCATGTGACAAGAGACGACTTCTGTGTTTTTTATAAAGAATATTTGACTTTAAAACTTCACTTCCCTTGCAGGCACCTTGGTTTACGACTAGAAACTTAGTGTGATGTCTTCACGTGGTAAATCTCATTACAAGCAAGTGATAATACAAATGACTGTTTTTGTTGAAAAGAGATAGTAAGAGCACCGTTGGCATCACTCAGACCTCTAGTGCTGATGGAGGGAATATGTTTAAAAAAAAAAAAAAAAACAGGAGAAATTTTAGCCTAAAATTCACCAGTAAAAATGAAGCAGGTCCCGGCTTTCAGGATGGTTTGGCAACACAAAGGCCTTTAATTTAGAGGGCCGGAAACATTAAGAACAAACCAACGTAAATCAGTTTGTGGCTTCATCTTTACTTTTTATATCTATCAAATAATCTGCTGACTATTCATGCCTAGGCAGTAGTCGTTCATTCTGTTGATGCCATAAAAGAACATCCAATATAATCCCAGTATGTCCACAACCTAGTTTTGCAGCTATAGCCATCTGCAGATACCAGAAATGATCCACATTTTTGATTTGAAAATCAACAATATTTAATCTTTTCTATATATCACTGAAAAAAAAACTTCAATTATCAACATATTTCTTTTTTGGCAATTTTTTTTTCATTTTATTGCAAGTTTCATTTCATCCATAGGTGATTTTAAACCCTTTTTTTGGAGGCTTCAACACCCTTTAGGTCATTGGTTCTCAACTGGTGGGTCGGGACCCAAAAGTGGGTAGCAGAGCTGTCTCCAGTGGGTCATGAATGTGAGCCAGGAAAAAAAATATCAGAGTCCATGAAGTGCTTTCATTTTATTTTCTCTGTATTTTTTTAGTTAGACAGCAGAAAAGAAACTTGTTATTGGCATTTTTTTAAATTATAAAGGAATTATTATTGTTAATTTCTCTGAAATCTTTGAGGAAACAAAATGTTTTCTGTGGGCTTTTTTCTGAGAAACATTTATTGATATCTCCAAGAATTTTCCTGTACATCTAATGAAAAAAATCATTAGGACTTTTCTGTGAATCTCAAAAACAATGATTGTTTGTCAATAAGCTTGTGACTATTTTGACTTTTGTATAATCTTCAGCAGTCGTTTCCACAAGGTTTCAATGAATGTTTGGTGATGTGTAACTTTTTGGAGTTTTATCTGGAATGTGTCTCAGGGACTTTTGGGAAACTTCTATGATACCTTCCTGGAAACTTAGAGGGTATTTTCTTGAGTATCTTTGCTCGACCTTTGTTTGAACTTAGATTGTAAATAAATTTGAGTAATTATCAGTACTACATATTTTAGGTCAAACATATTCCTCCACATATGCTATGTACTAAACCTCAAAAAAGTGCATTCATAGTAAATTACCTCTTCTTCTTCAGTTGAATTAGCTTCTATAAATTTTTTTCTTTAACCAATTTAGACCTAAGGCCGTCTGAAAAAAGTATTGTTTAAAAAATAACCACCCAAAACCTGAGGGTTTGCTGAAAAACTGCACAAGTGTATTTCAGTGAATTCATCGGCCAAGTGTCATACAATCTTCAACTCAAGCGAGGTTGAAATCAGAACTGTTGTCTTGTTTCCACACTTCAAATAGCTACAGACAGCAACAAAACGGTCCCATCATCCTCTATCTCACACACACACACAGCCGTGTCAGCAAGCACAACCAGTGGCTAAATAAAAACAAATATTCCCTGTAAGTTGGAGACCCACTGGTAAGCCTATTTACTGCTTGTTTATTTCATTTATAGTAGTCAAAGGCACATCAAAAAGGTATTCCTGTTGTTTTCGCTGTGACTGAAGTCAGTCTCTAAAGCCAACTAGAACGGCCGTCTGAAGGGCAGACCCACGCCTAAGCAGCACCACCGAGGAACTCATGCTCCCATGATTACTATGGTGTTCAAAATTCAAAGTCAGAGAAAAACCAAACGGGTGCGCAGATCATCACCAAAATCTAATCGATTCTTCCCTGTCACTATCCCAATATTCCCTGAAGTTTGATGAAGATCCAACTTTCCGTTCTTGAGTTATCTTGTACACATACAAACAAAGAAACAAACAAAGATACGGAACACTTTACATAACCCCTTGCCGATTTCATCGGCGTGGGTTAAAAATAGGCCCCAAAGTTGAGGATTCTGCTCATTATGCTCTTACTATGCGAGTGTATCGGGTTTAAGACTAAAATGTATACCATGCAAGAAATCCATCTAACCAGTCAGAAGCAGCTGGTCAGGCCAGTGTTGACCATCATGTCTCCCCTGTACATTGCATGACAAATGACGCACATCAGGCTAAAACCGTCCTAAGTGATTTCCAAGTGAGTCATGAGTCTCAAAAGTTGTGTCTAAATCAGCTGAAAATTGCACAATTGACACCTGGTTTAAGCGTTACATACTTGGTATAAAACGCACTTTTTTGTAGTGAGACAGCTAGAAAAGGGCTATCAAGCTAAAGTCTATTTACCACTAACATTCAGCATGTTGCATCACAGCACGTAGTTGTATACTAAAGGCTTATTTATGCTCTGTGCGTGTATGTAAATAGATCCATGCATTATAAACTTTACAACTGTTGCCCTCATACTGATGTGCGTCGGTTATGTTGGAGTGGACACTGAAAAACTGATCCACTTGAGTTCGCCCTTTTGGATAATTTTGGATACAAGTGAAATGAACGCAGAGTATGAACAAACAGATCTGTATGGATTTCAAACACAGAGCATAAATGAGCCTTTAAGCTGTCAAAATTTCCATCCATCGATCTATCCATCCATCACAGGGCCAGGTCCTGGTGGTAGCAGGCAAGACAGCCCAGAGATCGCTCTCCTCAGCAACATTTTCCTACTCCTTCTGGGATTCCAAGTTGTCCCAGACCAGACAGGATATACTTTATAATCCTTCCAGTGAGTTCTTGGTCTTCTCTGTGGTTTCCTTTCAGGATGTGATTGAAAGACCTCCTGTGAGATGCCTACACCACCTTTGCTGCTTCTTTTCAGTGTAAAGGAGTAGCGGCTTTTCCCCATGTTCCAACCAAAATTGTAAAAAATTCTTGAATCTTCCATCAAATTTTTAGCTTTAAGTTAAATCAAGAAAATAAGAGTGAAAATGGTGTGAATTGCATAAAAACGGCAACATTCTGGAACCTATACAGCAACACTGACCGACTGAGAAAAAGATACAGTATTTGAGAAGTTGTTTAAATGTTGAACCAGTAAATTCTGTATTTGCAGTCTATAAATTACCTGATATACTGTCTAAATTCTGAATTACTTTATCATACGTTCACAACGTCTCCCTGCTTTGGCCATCCCAGATGATTTATGCTTTGAATTCTTATAATATATAAAGCATAAATGACAGACTATCTGCCCAGCATCAGTGTCTTCATCCATTTGGATTCATCTGAAGCATGTTTATACTCCAACATGTGTCTCCAGTGTTGATCGTACACATTGTCCCCCTCTCCTGCAGCCTCTCATCTCAGAGTGTTGTTTGCCTCCGCTCTTTGTCGACTGTTTCACGACACTTAACCAGTCAACGTGGGGAGTCCTTGGCTGAGGAAGTCCTGAGCCATAAATTTCATCTCCACAATGAGCCGAGCACAGGGGCTGGTCAGGACCCCCATTTACTTTCTAACCCAGCCTTTATTCCTCCCCTCCCTAAATAACATCCAGCCCTCCTGTGCCGTCCCACCCTCAAACTCCCGATCCCCTCCGTCACCCCGGCTTTCTCAGACCGAGCCGATACAACGGGGTTACCGCTGAGCCCGCCGGCCCGCTCATTAAGCATCGTGTTCTCTCCCACCCATCCCAGCCCTCCGCCCTATTCACACCGCCGCCCTCATTACAAGTTTACAGGCCACCATCAAACCTCATTACCCCGAATGTGCCGGCTAAAAGACAGCTGAGAGGGTGTGTGGTCACAGGAGGAGGCATTGTCTTTACAAAATCTGAAGGTAGCTCTAAAGATTTGCAAATCATCTGGATTAGGGCTGTTAGAGGGCTGATTTTCAATTGAATAGTTGCTTCTCATGTACTGACATTGTGGTTACATATTAAATGAACTATGGAGCAGCTACTCAAACATAGACATTAAGGTCAAAACAACAAAAATCAAGCTCTGATTTCCATTTTCTCCATTGCTGCAAACTTAATTACTTCAGAATAATACTTTAAAAAAATAAATTAGCAAATAATACTCATTTACAGTATTCACCCTCTAGAATTTTATAGATCAAATATGGTCAATATAATTTGGCTTTCAAAAAGAATACAAGAAATTCCTGGCTACCATTACACCATCAAGTCAAAAGAACACTCCACGTAACTCAGATGAAAGGTTACTGATACATACAACTGCTGCCCTGGTTCTTCACAAAGTCAAAGCTTTGTGGGAGAATGGCAAACAGAAATCTCCTGTTGGAGAAAACTCAGATATAATCTAAACTAAAAATCACCAAAAGTCATGGTCAAGTGGAAGACAGTTCTTTGGTCTGATGAGACCAAAATGGTGCTTTTAGGCCATCAGACAAGACGCTCTGTTTTACGGACACCAAACACTGAATATCACCACAAACACACCATCCACACTGTTAAGCACGGTGGTTGCAGCATCATGCTGTGGGGATGCTTCTCAGCATCTGGCCCCGAAAGACTCATAAAGGTAGAGGGTAAAATGAATGCATAAAAATAAAGGAAAATCCTGGAGGACAATCTTATTCAGTCTGCAAGAGCACTACGGCTTGGAAGAAGATTTATTTTCCAGCAAGACAATGACTCGAAGCATACAGCGAATATAGCAAATCTACAATAGAAATGGTTTGAAGACAACAAGGTGAACGTTCTGGAGTGGCCGAACCAAAACCCATACCTCAACCCAATAGAGAAGTTGTTGCTGGACTTGAAAAGAACTGTTCACGCCCAATCCCTGTGAAACCTGACAAAGCAAAGAAGAACAGAGCCCTATCTACTCAGCCACTTATTTTACATTACATATTTTTATTTGACATTACATTGTAGAACTCAATGAAAGGGTTTAACATCTCATTACTGTGGAAAACACAGATTTGAAAAGGCACTGGAAGTCACATCCAGAATACATACGACGTATCAAGGGGGTTAGGATCATGTTGGATAACAAAACCAATGGGAGTAGATAACCAAGTTAGAATAGTTTATGTCTTTATGGGTGCACACTGTATGTGGTTGATATCCCAGAAACCACAGGCTTCAAAATCAGCCTGCAATAACAGATACCTGAACTCACTTAGGCTCCAGTATTTTACAGTGTGCGGTAGCTAATAGTAAAATCTCAAACCCTAAAACTTTCATTTTGATTTATTGTGCAACATTGACATACCTACACAAGAAGCACGATACGGACAAAAGTATTTGGATGCCTAAGCATTACACCAATGGGGACTGTAATGACATTGCTTTCAAATGCATGTTATTTTGTCTGGAGTTGCCCCCCTTTTAACTACTATAACAGCCTCCACTCCTCTTGGAAGGCTTTCAAGAAGATTTTGGAGTGTTTCTTTGGGAATTTCTGCCCATTCCTTCTCTTGAGCATTTATGAGGTCATGCACTAATCTTGGATGAGAAGGCCTGACTCGAAATCTCTTTATCCCAAAAGATAGCAGATCACAGACACCTACAGCCTGCATCACACCCCATACAGAGTTCCCTGCCTTATTGAACACGGTGTTTTAGGGGCCTTCTTCAACTTTCCGCAGATAAATTGAAGAAACTGACTTAGACCAGAAGAGCTGAATGGAAATTTGTTTCTGGCGGTCACGTTAAATTACCCATCTTTGGTGTTACATTGCCTAACTTCCCCATGCATGTCCTGTTTGAAGAGGCAACACTAACTGAAATCTCTGGAGGTTTATGGCACGACTATCGCCAAGCTCCCCATATAATACAACTTCAAGAATACCAAAATATCCCTTTATAAAAGGAAACATTCCTTGAAAAGTGACACAGATTTCGTATGTTTGGTCTCTAACGAGTTGTATTCAGTGTTAAGTCTCTGTGTGTGCATGTGTGCATGTGTGTGTTCATTGTCTTACAAGCTCTCCTCGGCCCATTGAACAACAGTGATGAAATGGAGATGAGTTAAAGTGCTAACACAAAGCCCGAACAGACCCCTGCAACGCCGCAACAATGAAACCACCAAACAGGAGAAAGTGAGAGCCTCTTGGAGGAGCCGAGAGAAAGAGAGGAGAACGAGAGGGGGGAGAAATTAAGGAGGGAGAAGAGAAAAGAAGAAGGGCTGAACCATCCTAAGAGCAGGAGGAAATGGATGGTGGGCAAAAGGTGGCGGGATAGAGAGCAACCCAGAGAAAATAGCAAGGTAGCTAATCCCCCCGGAGATAAAGCAGCTATATGTAAATGAAAGACGTGAAGTTTGGTCGTCTTACTTTGATCTGTGAATCAGACTCTCCCCTCTTTTTCCTCCTCCTCCTCCTCTTCTCCTTCACTCTCACCCTCTTCTCCTTCCTCCTTTTTCCTTGTAAGAAAATCAAGCCTTATTTAGCTTAATCTCACTTAATGGCATCCAGCTCCTCTTTTGTGCTCCCTGATGCTAATAGATTCCCATCCTTTCACTCGCCACCATTCACATATCCCCCTCCATAATCCTCTTATTCTGGGGTAGCAATTATTTTGAGTATTTTATCAGCATTATGATTATGATTATTTGCATTATTTTTATTCATGCAGACCGTGTTAAGGGCCAGGTTTGCGGCGGCGGCGGAGAATATCCTCCCTCCTACCAGTGCCCTCTTATTCTCGCCGCCTGCTTTCCTCCAGAGGGGAGGCGAGTTTGCGGGAGTGAAGTCCCATTCAGGGTGACACATTTTCTGGGCGTTTGAACATATTGTGAAGTGAGTGTAATGAGTAGCAGCGAATCACTCGTCCTGGCTCCTTAACACAGAGCAACATCAAGAATTTGAGAGGAGGGGGCTAATAATCAAAAGGCCCTCTTTCTGCAGAAATGTAATTACACGGGTGGGTTCTGATCTTTTGCTTGTTGGGGTTATGAATGGCGAGAGATGGACTGTTTCACTGTGTTTCGGGCAGTGGAGCAGGCAGAGGAGGTGATTCAACTCAGCATCATCGCTACAGACCCAGTAAATGTGGGACAGCAAAGGGAGCTTGCCTCCAATTGTTCCCTGCATATTCAGTGGAGATAAAAAGGGAAATCAGTAGTTTAAGTTTCTAACTTTCTGAAAAAATGTCCTGTCAGATTTAATCTGTATGAATTGAAGACTCTTTCTTTTAGAAATTAAGTTTCTGTACAACTAATATGGAACAGATAATCCATTTTAAGACTTGATTTTTTGTTCTTGGAGACCAAGGAGTTAAGAACTGTTCAATAGCTTGCACCACTATTGTGCAATGATGTGCTTTAATTTAGTAATCTGCAAAGTTATCACAGTGTTTACAATTGTCAAGAACTGGAGTGAGAAGTATCATTAAGAAATTCAAAGAGAACCACAAGCCTGGCAGAGATAAGAAGTGGAAAATTTCAGACTCTGGAAAGAAAAGTAGTGATAGATGTGTCTAAAGATCCCAGAACAACTGCCAAGATACAAGTGAAGGACTTAGCCTAGCCAGGAATTGTATTCTCAAAGAAGACCATCACTAGAGCCCTACACAGGAATGGACTGAGAGGTTTCAGACCAAGAAAAATGTCTGCAGAAGAGACACCGTCAAGACGGACTGAAGTATGCTAAGGATCAGCTGCAGAAAATTTCTGCAGACTGGCAGCATGTCCTTTGGTCAGATGAGACCAAACTAGAGCTCTTTGGCCAGAGAGACATTAGTCATGTTTGGAGAAAGAAGGGAGAGGCGTATCACCCAAATCTGGAACTGGGAATCTTGCAAAGGTGGAAGGAATCATAAAGAAAGATAGATATGCAAAGATTTTGAAAGAAAACCTGAGGGAGTCAGCTTCAAAACTGGGTCTGAGTCAACACTTTATCTTCCGACACACAAAGACCCAAAACATACATTGCTCCAGATAACCAAAGTGAACATTATTGACTGGTCTGCACAAAGCTCTGACTTGAATCCCATTGTAAGTCTGTGGGATGAACTGAAGACCAAGGTCCATGCCAGCAGACCATCAACTCTGGAGGAGCTTGAGAGATTGGCCAAAGAAGAATGGGCTGGGATTCTTCTGGTGACGTGTCACAGGCTTGTATAAAACTGTAACAATCATTTGCAGGCTGTTATTCAGAAAAAAGGAGACACAACTGACTATTAGCATCAGGGGGGTAATAATTTAGACACTGTTAGTTTATGTTATTTGTGAAATTATTTTTGTTGCTCTCTGCAAAGCAAAATAATGTTAGCTTCCAAAATAAAACCCAGATGTTATGCTGAAAAATGCTCTGCACAGTTTAACAGCACTTGGGAAAATTCTTGGGAAAAATGGAAATTTTCTTGATTTCATCCTCGTCTGTATCTGGCCAGGAAAAGAACAGTGAAAATTTTTTAAATAAATATTTTTATTTTAGCCATTCATTCCATTATTGGAGAGCAAGGACAGCAGATAGAGGTGGAAAGAGAGAAAGTTTGTAAAGGAAAGACTGCCTTTATACATGAAGCATAGCATGCATAACTACTAGGCCACCAGCACCTGAAATCTGTTTAATATAGAGAGATTTTCACTTTAGAGATGTCTCCCTTAACACTTCTCCCTAAGACTCTTATTTAAAGGTTTATTTCAGCAAGCTAAAGAATGGAGAGCAACCTTTGTGCTTCTCTAAACTATAGACCACATCTGCTGCAGGACCTTTATACAGTGTTTACTCTTTCTGCATGCAAATGCTCTATAGAAAATGCACTCATTATAAATATATTCTGATTTTAACAATCCAAAAACACAAAAGGGAAAAAACTGCATTTTCACTGAATTTGAAATACTTATTGTTCCACAGGTGATAAAGTGGTAAGAGAAAACAAGCAAACAAATATCATCTGGTTATATTGCTAAGTTGTTATTAGTGCCAGGAAATACATAACATCTCATTTTTTACAACAAAAAATCACAGATAGGAGAACAAACATAGATATAGATTGAACTGGCAGCTTTTTTACAGTTCTTGATTTGGGTACTTCATGATTATGAGTCCCCTCATTTGTCACCTGACAAGTCAGTGCTTGCTGCAAAATAACAAAGGGAATGCAACTTATTTTTGGATAAAAAGTGTGGTTAATGGATTTATAACACACAAAAACTGGCTAACCAACTACATAATAGATCCACTGAATTTAAAAAGACAAAATCATAATGTTTAATAGCATAAACAATTATAAACATGTTAAAAAATGTTAAATAAGATCTTATAAAATAGTTGCATATATGTAACAGTCATCAAGTCTCTAGAAATCCTCTCACCCAGCTCTTCAAAGCATCACTTTGGGAATCTCGGAGCAGGAGTGGAGTGAGTGAATCTGGGTAGTCTGCACACTCCACAGGGGCACAGTGGCCCTCCTGAGGCTCCTGCAGAGTTCCACTGCACAGGAGCCAACGAGGCCTCCATGGGGCCTGGAGACAGCAGAGGACATTTACCAGCAGAGGATGACGAAGCGGAGGAAGACGAGGAGGATGAAGAGGCTGCTGACGTGAGGAGGGACTCCTGAGTGAGGAGGAGCTGACTGGGACCGGAGATGAGGGGCCAACCTCCAGCAAGGAGTAGACGAGGCACAGGGCCTGAGTTGACCCCCATCCCGACGCTAACCTCCCCGAGCAGCCTCCTCATCTCCTGCAGAGACGAGCCCAGCAGGAGGATGTAGTTCCTGGCCAGGACCAGGGTGGAGATCTTTGAGAGCCGACGTCCTGGAGGAGCTCCAGGCTGATGGGATTGAGAGGAAGAAGAGGCGGACGGAGAGGAGGCGTAGGGCACCATGACCTCCCTCAGAGCGTCCATAGCGATGTTTAAGTCCTGCATCCTCTTCCTCTCCCTGCTGTTGATCTTCCTACGGAGCTCCTGCTGCTCCTCAGGGCTCAGCTCCCTCTGTGGTTTGGATGACCTCTGGGTGCTCTGGAGGCCCAGGATGGGAGCGGGATTCAGGCGGGAGCTGAGGTTGAACCCTGGAGGACAGTGGGGTAAATCCTGTACCGGGCCAGGGCCGCAGAGAGGATGAGGCTGCTCCTGGGCCCTCATCACTGGGACATTCATCCTGTCTTCTGATTGAAGTTTGTTTCAAAATATCTTTTAAGAAGGTATAAAAATAGTCTCAGCAAAAGAACAAAAACTGCTTGAGAAATCCACAATCTGCAGGAGTCAGACCTTCATTTCCTCTACCTGTTGATCTCCTCTTTGCCTGCAGAGAGCTTCAGCTCAGTTTGATCTCATTTCCACAGCTGCGTGCAGTGAGAATGACAGCTCACACAGAGGATAAGTGAGCTAAATGCTCCCCTCAGATACCCCCACCTCAGCTCAACTCCTCCCAGACACATGATGTTCTCTTTAGAAACACACTTAAGACATCTCCATTAGAGCGTCATAAGAAATTTGGGCAGTTAACGGGAGAAAAAGCTGGTGGATCATTTTATTAATCCTGTATTATAATCAGATTAAGATCAGATTCTCTGACTGAACTGTGTCCAAGACGACTCCACAGTCTTAAAGCAGGGGTTATACAGAGATATGCATATATTCAATAGACATTTAAGTGATCTTTTTAATACATTTTGATTCTGAAGTTATTTTTGCTTTTGTATAAGTATCCAGTAATGCCTAATTTATACCCTAATTGAAATAGGATGATCCTCCTCCAGTGGTCATAAAAAAAATATTATATTAATACAATATTTTGCAATATCAGACATTGCTACTGCTTACTTGTTTTTTAAATGCTTGTTTGAAATCAAATGGACCATAATGCATTATAATAACATTAAATTATGATGAATATAAAAGAGGTTTTAATGGATTTTACTGCACAGGCATTTCAGTGCAAAAGTCCCACACATCAAAGGAGGACTTTTCTGAGCACCAATATCACTTAAGTTAAGGTATTTTTTCCTGCTTGCCCGGCAACAGTGATTGGTAAATCTGTGGTTTGATCCCAGGCTCAAAAAACCCAAAGGCAATCCTAAATTGCTTCCCAAGGCTTAACTTTACAAGTTAATGTGAGTGAAAGACATAATGAGTCCCATTTTTTCCCCTTGTAGCCCCCATACCTGTATCTAAGAAAAATAGAGCGCCCAAAGGAAGTGAAACATTGTTGAAAAACATAAATATTGGTAAATGTTTCTAAGATTTTACAATATTTGAAGAGATTCTAGCATTTTAAAATAATAAGCCTATATTAAAAGCTTTTGTATGGAAGACCTAGTAAGTGACCTGTACTATTTAAATCATGCAAGTCATCAGTTCATGGTTAGATGTGATGCTATTGTAAAGCTTTTTAGGAGAAAAACATTCATTGTCTCCAGTAGATGGATTCTGCTGTCTTTGGTGGCATTTTCAGCCTGTCCAAAACCATCTTAGAATGAGCAAACACTACTAGATAATAGTGCTCATTTTCAGCCTGACCTCCTCCTTCTGTCCAAAGTCAGCAAAGGCCCGATTATCAGATGGTTCTAAAGACAGAATTTTGACCGGATTTCTTGTTTGGTGTGGTGTGTTAAGAGAGATCTTTCCCTCTCCAATCTGCTAAAGCCGGGCATACTCTGTGGGATATCAAGTCGACTCTATGACAGTCACGGTGGAGTGTAAGCTCAATTTATGTGCTCATACTATATGGTTGGATTTTGACCTGAGTGCTCACACTGTACGAGTGAAGTTGGGACAGACCGTGACAGAAAAGGAGTTTCCTTTCAATAAGTTTCACACACTGAGGTAAAAGTCATATCATCTAGTCATATCCACTCACTCTCTCACTTTCCTGCTATCTCTGCTGTGTCAGCTGGATGACAATTTCCTGCTCGTTTATTTTCTTATTATAGCCGGGGTGGGGAGGGCAATAAAAAGTCATCGTGATTTAAGATGCTGTCTGACAGTAAACAAAGGAAAAATACCCCAAAGTTGAGGATTCCACTTGTGATTCTGCTCTCACTCTGGGAGCGTCGTATGACCAAAATATCAAACGAGTGTGAAATCCATCGGACCAGCTGGGAGCAGCTTGTTGGGCTGTAGTCGGGTCGTGGTCAGCTGTTGTACCCCCTGTATACGGCGCAACAAATGATGCAAGATCCAACTGAAAGTCAGTGCAACTTCCAAGTGAGTCGTACGACTCAAACTTTGTGGCTGAATCGGGTGAAATTCACACAGTGTAAACACGTTCAATATTTACGATCAGAAATCCTATAGTGTGGCGGGAACGCTGAGGGCAGCTGAGGAAGAAAGCCAAACAAAGAAGGAAGCACATGAAACACAGCCATGGCAATTATAGTAACCATGAAGCACCAAGTTAGACAGAAGTCTGAAATGAAGGACCGACTATTCAGTTTTTGACAACAACACAAGTGTTTATGCAATGTGTCCTATAAAACATATCACAAAGGAAAGAGCTCTACAAATTTAGATGTAGTAGGAAGCAAACAAATAGCTTGTTTATTCTGGAGTCTCTCACACAAAAACAATTGGTTAAGATTTTAAAAATCCTTTACTGTGTGCCGTGCTTTAGGGCAATTGTTTTGAACCATACTAGAGCACAGTTACTCCCCACTTCCTCCCTCCCTAGACCTGGACACAAGTGGATTCAGTCAGTAACTGTATTTATGTTGGTTTGAAAATTCACCGAGAGGAAGGAGCAACAATGGCAACTACATGGAGTCCATCCTACAGTCTACCATGGATGCTTTTAATATTTCAGATTCCAACAACAACCCTCCTTTTACTTCCACATCTACCATGCAGCTCAGAGGATAAAATAGCATGTGCTCTGTGAAGCACTTCAGTCAACCCTGGTTGTTTTAAACATGCTTTGTAAATAAAGTTGGCATAATAAAGTTTCTGAATATAACAGTTTTTGAAGAGAGAGGAGATGTTCATAAGTCTTTCTGTGGAAGAGTAACCTGTACTCGAGCATGGTTGTATTCACATCTCCTGCGGACAACACTTGAGTACACGTAGACCATGTAAGGCCTCGTTTACACTACGTTTCCGTTTTCGTTTCCAAAAAGTTCCACGGTCAGACGGCAACATTTTGAAAACGATCTCCGTTCACACAAGACTGTGGGAAACACCAAAAACGATGTAGCATACATGACAGGACAATAGATGATGGTGGGATTTTCAGGCCTGCACCAGATTCTGACTCCACCCATACGCCCTTCAACGGCGTATGGGTCAGGCACGAAATACATCTCGCTTGCCATCCGCGCATGCGTCATAAGCCTACTCGCGCATGGATATTTACTGCAGTTGCAGTGTGCACGTCCGTTTTCATAAAGTGCTGGTTTCCCTGTTTACATGGAGATGGAGACGGGGGCGTTTTGAAAAACTACTCTGGAGCCCATTTCCAAAAAGTTCCGTTTTCAGGCACCAAAACGCCATTGCCATGTGGACACTGATAAAATGAATCTGACTTATGGGTAAGGAAGTTTACTCAGATCCTGGCCCTGAGCCCTGATGTAAAACCACAATTTGAGTGATAAAATGCTAGATTGGTTCAGCAAATATTAAGCAAAATAATGCCCTTAAATATGCATTGTTACTGTATGTGCATTAGCAGGATGGTGTTCCACTGTGCAGACACAAGTTACACAGTAGACTCCTAATAATGCAGGACCACATTAGAGACTTATTTCTCTGAAGTTTTTTGAAAATCCCTTTTTTGAAAGCATTGTTAGCTTAATGGAAAGTAACACTAGAGTCATTAAAGCTCTTTTAATTTAAATCAAAGTGTCCAGGACTTTGTGATGTGACAGAGAGCAGGTATTAGCAGTATTAGCGGGGCGTTAATCGTGTCAGAGAACAGTTTTGGCAGACAGTGAATGGATGCATCATTGTGTGCCGGGAGTTAATTGATGGTTTTGAGGTGGAGGTTATTGTTGCTCAGTTCTTAGCGGCTAAGCTAACCAAATTAGCTGGCAGAGAGCTGGGCATGCTTCCAGACAGGCACACAACAGGCCAATTGACTCCGACCACAGGTGAAGCTGGCCGGGGGCACCGAGCAAGGCTGGAAACCTCAAACGTGCCATTCATGAGCCACAAAAAAGAACCTCAGCATCACTCCATAGCACGGGGAGCCTGGCCTCTGTCCTTTTTTTGCACTCCTTCCCCCCCTCCTCCTCCTTTTTCTTGTAAAGCCCATCTGAGCGTCTGAAAAGGAGGACAGCACCGTCACACACAGAAAGCAAGTTGTTTACGATGAAAGCAGAAGGAGATGCAGAGGAGGAAGACCCTTTCTTTCTCCCCCAGCCGCTCCTCTCTTGTCGCTCAACAAGTGAAAGATGTGTGTGGAGGCGCTTCCCTTCCCCGCCAGCGGTCCGGTGGCGTCCGGCTGCTGCTGTGATTGAAGCTGAAAGGACGGCTGCAGACGGACAGGAAAGGGAGGGCCTCATGAAAAGGGCCCGGCGGATGGCCCTCGCACCTGCAGGAGAACAGAGTGCAGGCAGCCACGATGAATGTGTGCATGTGTGCGTTTGTGTGCGTGCCTGTAAGCCCAATTTGATACTAATGCCTTTTTCAACAATGAGACGTAATAAACGAGTAGAAAAGACATGATGGTTTTCACTGTATGTCTGGATGTGGTTTCAGTGTCAGGAGGAGAATAAGGACACCTGCAAGGAGCAACTCATGCAAAAGTCATAAAGAAAGAAGCCGGTGTCTACAAGTAAAACTGCACCTCCCCCATTTTTTGAATCCACACTTACAAGGGATAAAAAAGTGAGCTGTATTTGGGGCTGCAGGCCAGCATATCCGCCTCCTTTTGATGAGGCTGGAGCAGGGCAGGAGCACCGGTGGCTTCAGGGCAGGAGGAAGACTAGTGTCTTTATGGTGGAAGGAGGACTATCCATCTGGGCGAGAACCGTCCAATGGTGGCTCTGCACCTGGGAGCTCAATGAGTCGTCTGTGTGGCGTCGTTTCCTGCGGCTGACAGACAGGAAGACACCTCAGCCAACCTCCTGGGTCAATTTGTCTCTCAATACAGAGGGAAAAATACACGCATAGTGATACCTCTTAAAAAACAGGCACTTTTGCTACTTTAGTAGCATAAGGAACCCCTAAAAATGAGATACAGTCTTTAAAAAAAAACATAATTTATTTAAACTTATTTCTTCTTTTGTGATCAACTGAAGGAATAAATGAATGTAGGATGTTTTTAAGTGCTATATGATGTGGGAATAATGTGCAACTATGGACAATATTACAAATCAACATTGTGATTACAATATAAATGGTGTCATTAGTCTACTTCCTTGGTTATCAATGAAAATGCAGAAATTAATGATAGTTTAGAAGTGTCTATTTCTCAAATCAGAACATACAACTATTAAGTAACATAAAAGCTACAAAACCTTAAGTTTTTACAGCACTGCTTTCAAACTGACTTCATATTTTCCAAAATAAAAGTTTTTCCTTTTTTGAAAATAGAGGTAGTGCAATATTGGCACTATTGTACACTTAAAAGCTTTTCTGCAGGAATTATTGTAAACCTTTCAATCCTCCTGAGTACCAGGGGTAGAAAGTGCCTAATTACATTTACTCAAATTCATGTAATTGAGTCGGGGTTTTTTGGCTACTTGTATTTTTTTCAGTACATTTTGAAATCAGTCCGTTTACTTCTACTTAAGTTTGGACCAGAGTAACTATACTTTCACTTGAGTACAATACTCTTGTACTTTAATACACCTCTGTTGACCACGCAGTTGCCCACAGAGAGAGAATGATTCCACATCACCTCACAAAACAGCAAAAGTGTTGATATCTCAGTGTTAAACATTTAATAGTGTATTCGACTTACAAAGTGTCTTTCTAACTCCATTCTGAGTGAAGTGGTCTTCAGAGTTGGAGTTATTTGACAGTGTTGATCCATCAGTGTTAGTTCAACTCTGTTAAGAGTCAACTGACCTACTGGGGTGGGGTTTCCCATCATGCCCTTTGGCCAAGTGTTTAGATTTGTTTTACATGGGCTTATGTGTGTTTGGGTGTTGTCTGTTGCTCAGTGATTCTTTTTTTGTTCGTTTTTCTGGTGGAATCTTCTTGTTTTTAAAGAGGGGGTATTATACTTTAACAATTTTTAAAACATAAATATAAAGTCACAATGTTGGGAGTCCATACTTCACGTATGTAAATTTTTAAATGGCAAGATAAATGTATGTGGCAGTAATTTTGGAATTAGACTGTAAACTGATGAAAACAGTTCGTTGGGAATCTCTCCGAGATTCTCCCGAGACAAGATTTCGATGGAGCGAACTGATGAGGTCATCGCAATAGGATCTCCTGACTGGTTCCTCCGTGCTGCCGGCAAAGCGGAACAGACCGCCCCCACAAGGCCTTTTAGCCATTTAGTAACACAGTAACACTTACCAAACAGATACATCCTTCTCTATCCTTCGCTGCTGCTGGTTTTCTTCCCCCTCTCTCTCCAAACTACCAGGGTCAGACTCCTGGTCTAACATGTACGGACGTATATCAAAATTCACCATATTTACTCAATCGGACCGGTTCATTCAAAGTTTACAAGTACTAACATAGCAACATAGCCACATTGGAGGGGGCGGGCACAAAACATTGAGTCCTGCCACCTGCCAGCCTCCAGAAAATAAGCCAATCGGAGGAAAGCAGGTCTGTGGAGCGGTGGGTTGTTAAAGAGACAGCAGCGAAAACGAAGCGTTTCAGACGGAGGTTAAAATAAGGGTTTTTCAGGATGCCAGTGTGAGAAACATGAGGAGTTTTCTGAGCTGTAAACCATGTGAAGCTACTACATGAGTATCAGAGAGATGGTGTAAAGCCATCTTTAATGTGGGACACATTTTGCACCATAAGTGAAGTTATTCACTGGGTTAGAGCTTCTGCCGTACATGCTCCTGAAAGACACACAGTGCATATTCTTCTTCAGTATGCGTTGCCTTGCTATGTGGTTGACTCTGCTTTGTTCTTGACAGAGGAGCCCTTCCCACTGGTTTTAAATAGATACTGTAGCTCTGCTATAATCTAAAAGTGTAGTTTAACTACATGTAGTGTGGGCCAATACATTTAAAGTGTTAAATGTAACTCTATATGGTTTTAATTAACACTGACAATATTGCTGTGTATCTGACTTTATTATTATAGAGATGTGACTTTTCCTGAACAAACTGGTTGGAAATCAATTTCTTGTTATTACTGCCAATTAGGAACGATCATAGTTAAGTGTACAACTCCTCAGTAGTTATTCAACACTTAAACTAAACTTTTTACATTTATGTGAGTAGCTTCAAAGACCAGGACATTTACTTTTACTTAAGTAGATTTTAAAGGTAACTGTACTTTTTAATGAGTACAACAGTCAGGTACCTTTTCCACCTCTGCAAAAATGGCATTTGATTGTAGCCAAGATTTCTAATCTATAAGTTCCCAGTGTTTCATTAAAAGAGGTTTAATTTCATCCTAAATGCCACCATGGTGGCACAAAATGTACTTCTGGTTGATGAGACTTGAAGCAAAAACTGGAGAAATTGAATGCTAATATAGCAACTATATTTAATAAATACAATTGTTGAACTCTGTGGTGTTTTTTGTATTATTGTTTAGCATCAGTGAAGAAAAAGTAGATTTTGAACTGCTTCTGATCTTTTGAAATTGATTTTTTAAATTATGCTCTTAAGAAATATGTTAATGACTATACATAGTGTACATTATGACGCAACATTCAATTCAAATTTTGTTTCAGGTTTTTTTAAAAAAGAGTTGCATCCTTGGATTGGACCACCAGGGTTGAGTAAGCAGGTTGTTCCTCAGTGAGAATCACACAAAACATCCTTCATTGTGTCATAAATTGAGTACAAATTGGCATAATTATGAATGAATCTCACTGTATAGAAAGACACAGCTCCTCAGGCTCTCTGCTCCAGGTCTGGGCTCAATCTTGACTTAATGGAGTCCATTTACGTCAGGGGTCTGATTGAGCCCTTTTGTGCATCACTTGATGGCGTGTCGATGTGTTTTGCTGTGCTGAGAGGTGTTATCATGGCAGTGTTTGAAGAAGCCTCTCTGAATCGGGTGCAATTACACAGCTGTCTTCTGTTTTCTTATTTTGATCTCTATCGTTGTCTTGCCTGTTGCCCAGAACCTCCTGAACGGATCACTCTTTGATTGGTCCGCCACAGGTCTGTGAAATTTGAAAGGTGATTGTACCATTTAATGCAATGCTGATAGAACAGGTTTATCTTGTGGCTTTTCTACATGTTATCTGGTTAACTCTAATCTGGCCTGCCAGTTCTTGAATGTTACCTGTGGGTTTCACCTTGATGTAAAGCCTCTGTATTTGCATTCATGAAGGAATCTCTTGATTTAAGCCGACCACCTCCTGAATATTCTTGACTTGTCTAGAAAAGTCTTCAACAAGCAGGACCTTCAAATCTTGAGGAAATTCTGCCAACTTTCTTCCCATATCAATTTAAAAACTGGAGCCCATAACCGTGGTAAAGTGGCCGAGTCAAAGTTAAATAAAAAACGTAGACATTTTGGAGGAAAAAACTGTTTTATCTCTGTCTGTTTTGTTGTGATTCTGACAGAACTGCTAATAGGAGCATTAAATGAGGAGCTGCACCTGCTATGGTCTTTACATGTCAAACTGTCATCTGTTGACAATGTGCAGAGAGGCTCTAATGAGAAATTAACAGTTGCCAATGACTGATTTCCTCCATGAGTCCCTGCAGGCCAACAGGTGCAGCAGTAGACACAATGGAAACATAACAGAACAGCACTTTTCAGAGGGAAAAGCCTGCTCTGCTTCAAAGCGCTGACGGGCGGACTCGCTCCTCTATACGCACTAACTCCTGCTCTGTGAGCCGCGGCCAAAGACATGAGAAGATTACAAGCTGTTAATAAGGTGGAACCAATCGGCTGAAGGTCTGCTTTTGTCCTTCCCAGCATGCTTTGTGGGCGCTTTCCTGGGATAGTCGGCATTTGGTGCTGATCATAGCGCGGCGGGGATAATGAAGGTGGGAGGGGTGTAAGGTTTCAACCCTCGGGCCCTTTGTGAAAGAGAGCCTAAATACTTTTCTCTCAATAGCTGCACACGCTCAGTTGGTCACGGTTGTTTAAATACAGATGGACATTTGCCACATTTATATTTCAGGGTGCTAAGTGCTTTATTGACACTTCCTATCAACAAATGTTGCTTGTTTTGAGCTTGATAGCTGTATTCCTGCAAAATGGGACATTTTCTTTTAGTTTAAACCTTAAAAATCCTGGAAAATCTGAAAATGTTCATTAGCATTCTCCCATGTTTTATGTTGATTTTCTAAAACATAATTCTATGATTCACTGTTGCATTAAAAGTTTTCCAAACTCAGCAATTGCCTATTGTTCTAGCAGATGTTCCTTTATAAATGCCACTTCTGAGATTTAGGATCTTTGCTAATAGGGAAGTGTCAGTTACCCCACTAAGGATCCTTAAACCCCCCGATCCTATTTAAGCGTGACAATGATGGATTCACAGACTCTAAACTATCACAGGAATCCTCGTCCAAAGTCAAACACGCAGCTCCTTCTTCTCCACACTTAGTGATTAATGCCGAGAGTTAAAGTCTAAATGTTGTGGGGGCGGCTTTCTTTTTAGGGTTTTATTAGCGGTACAAGGCCAAGGGTGGGTTTTCAGAGGTTATCCCCATCTGTATGGAGGGCGGTGCAGCGAGGCCAAAGTCACTGTGAAAGTGAAAGGTGATAGCAGTATGATGGATGAGGATACACGTCTTCAAAATTAGACTTCTGAGAGTGAGCCTGTTAGCGGGGAGAGAGAGGAAAAGACACTGAATGTGTCTCTGACACATGAAGAGACGACAACAAAAATCAGGGTGATCTGGGTGAAAATGTGGGGTTGGTCTCTGGGACCTGAGGGGAGGAACTTATTTCATTGAAATTGTAAGGAATATTCAACATTTTCACCCACTGATTGCTTCTTTGAATCTTTAACTAACCTTTCTTTCTATTTCTTTGTTTAAATAGTCTGTTTAGCTGTTTTTGCATGACAGAAGTGGACTGAAAGCAGTAGCATTGCTTAAAGGAGTATTTAAGGCCCACAAAGAATCAGATAATCAGGCAAAAATTCAAGTCACCTAAACCTTTATCAAAGGCAAAATCAAATACAAGGATATTTTTTTTCTGGATTTGTCTTCCAAGAAAGCACAATCAATGCAGCTGATCACTTAGCAGACGTGAAGATTATTTTAGCCTTTACCTGTGTGGCAAAACAAAACCCTGAAACGCCAGCACTGTTATATGATGTTAAAAAAAGCGTATTTAATTCTAGTCAGTTAAAGCTGAACCTTTAAAATACAAGTTAAAATGTTAGCATTAATCGCACTAAGACACCTTAATTCAAATTCACATGTGCACAAAACTCCCAATATTTCCTGAATTTCTCTGGTCAGCTGCATGTTTTAACTCAAACTGCTGAATTCTTCATCCAGATGTTTTTCCCTGTTGAGAATAGGTTTGCATTTTCCAAATCTACACCACCAGGTAACTCAGGATCTCTCCTGCTCAAAACTTTCAAATCAAGTTTTTCTGCTCTCTATTTCAGCCTGCTGACTCTCCATCTGTGTAAGTTCTTCTTCGATGTACTCCGCTTCATTCTCGTAGCCACAGTAAATGGCACATCATCATCTGAGTTGAAACTCGCTCATATTATCTTTGTTTTTAGCTTGGCGTGGTGTTATTATTCCTGTAGAAGCCAACAGACCCACACAGCTGATCAGAGGATATCGGTGAACGGCGGAAAGACACCAAACACAGAAAGCTGCGTCATAAATTAGTGCCTGACACTGAGGGTTCTTTTGGGAGAAATGAAGTTCTTTGTATGATTTCGACACAACGTACAGGCGTGTCAACATATTTTCTTGGCCTGTTTTTATGTAAAACCTGTTAAACTATGGGGGATAAAAACATTTCCATCTATAGTTATTATGCCACAGATCTCTTTGAGCTGTTTATAACCACAGGAGTGACTTTTACAGAAATCACTGGATGCTAATGCCACTACTATAGCCAAGCACCTCATACGACCCAATTTCAAAAATCCAGAACTATCCCTTTAAGACTTTGGACAATAGCAACGTTGTCGTAACGCCAAGACTGAGGAAGACTGCCTTAAAACTGCTCAAATCAAGTATTATGACCACCTTACACCTGATGACTGAGACAACGCGAGCAAGTTGCGTGTTTCGCAAGACTCCAGTGATTTATTCCACCTTTGGAATTTTGTCTGCAACTTGGAAATCGGAGGAAAACTTGTTAGGTGTAAGGTCGCCTTAACATGAGGAGCCACTTGGCAAATCATCAACCCTAAAAATTTGCAAGGAGAAGAATCCAACCAGGCCAAAAGACTCTTTAGGAAGCCTTCACAATACCACTTCCTCACTGGAGCACAAGGACTCAGCAGCTCACAAGGTATATCCTCAAAAACCTACAGCTCTTTTCAGTGGTGGACATTAGTATTAGTATTAGTATTATTAGTAGTATTATTATTAGTATTAGTATACACAGTATTTTTAAGCCAAATGTGCACCTACAGCACTATTTTGCACATATTGTAATATTACAAATGCAACTGTTTTTAATAAATGCTGATGTCACAATAGATACCATACCAAGGGCTTGTTTCTGAGGTATTAAGTGTTGTGAGATTTTGATACATCTCTACATTAGAGTAATTCCAAAAACACCATTGACCTTTACTATTAACTATGATTAGGTATGCACAAAAACAGGTGGAAGATACTGAATCAGTGTCCTACAATTGATGTAAAATCAACAAGAATCTCAGCATGAGAGTCTTCAGGATTTTTTCCCTGAGCACCTTAAGGCATTTCTCTATCTCTGAGTAAAAGCTAGTCTGCTGGATTTTTGGAGTTTTCACCAATGTTAGCCGTGTCTGATGGGACACAGTACTTCTGTGTATGTGTTACTTTTTACCCCAAATACGTTGACATATGTGTAGACATGGCCTGTTTGCGGTTGGTCGTTGTACGTCTCGACAAATTTCGCGCACCGCCAGCTAGATGGACACGCCGAAGCAGAACCAGGACATGCTGCAGGGATCACATCTCCCAGCTGACGGGGGGCAATGAGGGATCTACCAGGAAGAGATGAAAGGAACTGCTGGAGTAAAGGTGTTCGGTGTTTTAATTGCCTCTGTTTGCTACACCATGAATGGATGGTTGTTGGATCAGTGGATATTAACTTTGCCAGATTTGTTCCAGCTTGGGGCCTTTGGAGGTTGTTTTTCATCCATCACACCAACCCCCCACAACCTTTCTTAGACTAGGTTTGAATGTTAAACCATGCCCTGTTTATTGTTAATATTTTTTTACCTATGTGTGCTTTTGAAATGCAAAAACTAAACCAGAAGAACTTCAATAACAGCGCTATTCCATTAAATTGAAAAACAGTTTTCTTGTGCAGCATTATAATGGCATTAAGTAGAACTCTGCCTGATGTACTTGGTATTTCTAGAACATTTTGAGTCTCATGTGGATCCATACTGTTTCTTTAGACTTTTTGAACAAGCGTGCCATAAGGCAGAGTTTAAAAGGTTAAGTCTATGTGTCCATTGTGAGAAACCTGCTCTCACATGTTTTGTGAATAGAGCGCATTATTTTACATTTGAAGACATTCTGATTCCACCAAATCTTGCCATAGCGGGCTGGCAGATGGATGCAGTGCATGTAAGATGATTCTTTCAGGCGCTGATGGACACATCTGTCAGCCTACAGCCTACATCACACACAAACAGTCCAACCAACCCCCCTTTGAGAGACCAAAATCTCTACAACTACCACCTCCTCCTGCAGCTCATTCACCTCCCACTGTGCTCCTGCTCCTCACAGCCTCTCAGCACATTAAAATCCCCTCTAAGACCTGGAGATCGGACTGAAGCAGCCTACACTCTCCCTTTCTATTCAGCCTCCACTCTGATTAAACTGCAGCAGGTTTATCACAGATGTTGACACAACTCACGATGGACCCCCCGCTGTGGACTGTTAACTACCTCAGATGATGTGAGCAGCTGCTGACTCCTTCTTCCACATTTCTTGATAAAATAACTCAATGCAAACCTAAAAATGTAAAAAAAAAGAACTCATACTAGTGGTACACTTCTGTCCAGCCTGCTTGTAAATCAGATGACAGCCGTTCTGAGCATGGTGCTAATTTGATTTATGAAACAGGGACCCCTGGGGAAGCAACAACTCAGAGAGAGACATATGTTGCAGCGCAACGTGATAGCAGGCTTCAGTAACTTGACAAATTGGGGCTCTGGATATTAAAACATCTTATGTTGGCATGGCTGCTGTGAGCAGAAATATTATTGCTGAAAGGGCTAAACATCAAACCCTGTATAGATAATGACACCAAATACTACAAAGTGTAAGTGGTAGGATAAGAGAAATTTCTCAAGAGGAAGGACATCATGTATAAAAGATGATGCAGAAATGGCAGACAAAGCAGCGACCTTTGAAGAGTGTCCACTGTTTGCCAACATTTGGAGACTGATGTGTATCTTTGGCCCTTGGTTTTGCATTTTGCTCACAACCACTGCTAGTTTCCAAATGTCCAACAGACTGAAGGATGACAGCAATGAGAAGTTAGTATTGTTTTTAAATTTGATTCTTATGTTTCTCAGATTGGGGGGCAGGTGTACACATGGCACCATATCATCCTCCTGAATGGCCATCCAGAGGCCCCCATCAAAGTGCTGTCCACCCACCAGACAACTGGCCCCCCGTTGGACCCCAGCACACCCCTCTGAGACCTCTGTGTTCCTGCACTGGTTGATTCATGTCCCGGTCCTTCTCTCCTCAGATTCACTTTGATGTTTAATCCCATCCTGACTGTGTCCTCCTTCAGTCCGCCGAGCCGCTCGGCCAGTCATGAATATCCAAAGGTCTGCTTACTTGACAGGATTATCCCTCTTTTCAAAGCTACTGGGGACGATTCTTCAGCCACAAAAAAACACACTCAATGGATCTTCTGCTCATTCGCTTTGTTTCTTTTGCTTTCCCTTACTCTCTCACTCTCTTATTCCCTTCTGTCTTTGTCCCTCTGGGCTTTTTACTAAACACATTGATCCACCCGAAAGAGGAGTTCATCTGCTGCTGTTCATAGATTATTGAACAGACACACAAACACAGGCACAAGTATTGTTAAGTTGTTAAATACCCAAGGTTAAAGAAATCCTGATTGATTTATAAATGGTAAAGAGTTTCTGCATGGACCCATCTGACAATGCCATAACCAACCTATTAGCAGTAATAATCTAAATTATTTCCAACTAGAGCTGTCAATGTGCTGGCCTAAACCTACAATCAGTTAGACTGCTGTGCAGAAACATCTTAGTCCTACATTTCAACCACAGCGTAAAGAGAACGCTTTGGTGTTTTCACTCTGGCACAAAACCTAAAAATGAAAACTGTCTCAAAATGTGGAGGTGTGATGCACATATGAACACAAACTATTTTTTCAGCCCCAACTTCAAACTGGATGTATTCATGCAAATCCCCATGTAAATATCTGTGTAAAGTCCTGGTAAGCTGATGTGTGGATGTAGCAGGATATATTCAAGAAAATTAAATCTGCAGTGGCAAGTGGGGCTGATGTAGTTTACATCATGTGACCAGTGAGCATCTGATGAAGGTTAGGTGCAACTGTCATGCATGTCATGAGGCAGCCTTGCTCTCCTTTCTGCTTAGAAGTATGTTCTTTACTAATGATGCACTGATGCTGTGAATTCATCCTATTACACATTCATATAATTACTCTCTGATATAAAAGTAGAAACTGTCATTATGGCATCAGATGCTGTTGTTTGTAATTTCAGATTTTGCCTAATGAGACTCTGTTGTTGTTCAACACTTAAAGTGTTACAGCTGTGAGAGGAAATAGACCAATTTGGAGTAGATGTCTAGTGGACATTACAGCATAGGTGTCTTGGTGGCCTCTCTCACTGGTCTCGTTCTTGCATGGCCACTCAGTTTATGAAGATGGCCTGATTTAGGAAGATCTACACGTGTGCCATATTCCTTCCAATTGTTGATGATGGATTTAACTGAAGGAGATGTTCAGTGCTGTGGAATTTTTTTGTATCCATCCTCTGACTTATACGTTTCAATAATCTTTATTCTGAGGTGCTTCGGTGGTTCTTTTTACATTACGGTTTGATGGTAGCCAGGATTTTTGATCAACCAGTGACTGAACCTTCCAAACTACAATCACTTGAGACACATTCACTGCACTCAGGTGATCCCCATTTCACTAATTGTGAGACTACTAGCACCAATTGGCTTGCCTCTGCTGAATCAGGTCAGTCACTTAAAGGGGCGAGTATTTATGTTATCACTTATTTTACATGACATAGTTTTATTTAATTGACAGTGCTTTGTAGAAATCTGTGTTCCCTTTGACATCAAAGAGTTTTTTGTGAATCTTTTTGTCTAAAAAGCCAGATTACATTGATCATGATTCATTTGTAAAATCAATAAACATCCAAGGGGGTGAATACTTTTATATGTACTGTAAACAAGTCACATCTGTGATGGTGGCCCCGTCATGACAGCCACAGTAACAAGACAGGTCCCATTTCAAATATGATAATCAAGAATTTATTTTCTTTAATGTTGGAAATATCTGAAGTAATGTAAGCACTCAACTAAAAATGAGTTATTTTACAATCAAAATAGATATTTCAGAGCAAAAAATTCTACATATTATAAGCTTCATGTGTTCAAGTGGTTGTATATTTTGTTGTACATTGCTCCAGTCTTCAGTTCAGCTGCTTGATGGAGGTACAGATTGGAGACTTAGGCTATCAGAAATGTTTGCATTAGGAAAGGAGGGGATGATTGGAGGCAATCAGCACTTTTACACAGGTTGAATTGTGTAAGTCTGACAAAAGCTTAACTACTAAAAGGCATGTTAACGTTTCAGTCGATCACACTAAATCATATTTCTGAACCAAGAAAAATGTTTTCCAGTCAGGAACACTCTCGTCATACATTTCACCATTTTATTGAAAAAATGTATGTACAGTTTTACTTGGCGGAGAAGGCTCTGCTCAAAGGATGCTTCCTGGGTTAGTCAAGAAGCATGCTTTGACCTTCCAGGGAGCTAGAAACCCCCATATGGATGGTCACATTTATGACAATGTGTACTGAATACAATAATATTAGCCCAAAGGTAATTAATACATAGTAGCATGAATCTTGATATGATGGTGCAACAACCCAGCCAGCATGTCCTTGTGAGCTCCACATGGGTTATGTGGGTTACAATATGGGTCCCATGTGGATTTGTCTGTGGGTTCCGTGGTGGTCCCACCTGTGATTGCTCATGTGAACTGCAGGTATGGATCAGCCTCAATGAGTCCCATATAGGCCCCATTCTAGAGATCCAAGATAGATCCTACTTGTAGTAAACAATTGCAGGGATCTCCAGAATGGGGCCTATATATCGGTTTCTTACGGGCTGGTCCAGATTTGCAGTTCACATGGGCAATCACAGTAGGGCCACCATGGAACCCAAGGACAAACCCATATGGGGCCCACATGGACGAGCTGGCTGTGAAGCTCTATGCCATAAAGGAGAAGGCTGGGGTGGAGGAGGTTAAGCTTTGCCGGCAGCAGCATGGTGCATCAGTATTAATGTAAGCAGGAATTAGTGAGAAGTCCGTCATATTTAAATGGGCCGCTGTGTTGAGAAAAAGACCTGCGATTGGCTGTGGGAGGCAATAGATTGGCTCAGCTGGCTGTCAGCTGATCACGGCTGGGTGTTTGACTACTGTGTCCTCTATGAACTAATGCTGAGCTTCATGAGATATAAAGTTTGTATATGTTTTTATTGTGTAACATAAAATCATTTAGCTGCCTTCTAACTTATTAGCAAAATATGGGGGTCCACAGTTACTAGCCAAAAGGGGAGAGGGGGGTCACCACCTACGTCTATGGAGGTGGATATGCTACAGTCATTAAATAGATTCTCTTGCTGTGCATGTATGTTGGTGACAGTGCAGTGGTTCAAGTCAGTTGGCTGTAATGAGCTTTAACTGTAGCTCAACCTAACAGTGTATGCACACAGACTGAAAGACAATCTTTGCTGCTTGTTTTATGACTGATATGGAGAAACTGAAGTGTTAAAAGCACTTTGCGGTTGAGGCGATGTTATGTTCTGGATTTCTAATGCCATGAAGTATCCACTCGCTCAGTGGTTGACATTAAATCCAAATAAACTGTATCAGAGTTGCATCTTTCCAGTCTTAATTAAGAGAGAAATGTTTCCCAAAATGGCAAATTCTTCCTTTTGGCCAAAATAAAACAGAGTAGCACACAAAAATAGCTAAATAGTCATCTTAGCCACCACTTGTTGCTTATCTAACCCATACAGTCAGTGTTTCTTTATGTGTTAGAGTCCATCATAGTGCTTAAAGGTGGTTAAAGATGAGCAGATGAGCCTGAGTCCAAGTAAACATCAGTCCCATGGGAAAGAGCGACCTCTGAGGTCTCATATTCACCTTAGAGCTCCGTCTATTCCCTTGTAAGAGTTAAATCCTCTCTTTGTCTGTGACAGCATCTCTGTTTGTTTATCTCCTCTCCCTTATTCCTCCTTTTCTCCATCATAGACTGTTTCTCTTTCTGTTATTCGGCCACCTTTGATGCATCCCACCAATCTTTAATCCCTTCAGCTAACACAACACGATGCGTGGGGCTGAAAGAGCGTACATCTGTGCGCTGTTTTCACAAAGGTTTAAATCCAGTTACAACAGTGTAAGACCGATGCTCCCCTTCTGTCCAAAGTTATGAATATTTAAACTGTCGCAGAATCAACCTCACACTCTCAGCATCAATGGATAAGTCAGCCTGCCACCAACAGTGGATAAGGAGCTGTTTATTCAAATCCAGTCATAGGCATGTGAAGCCCAGCTGCTATTGGCTACAGAGCTCAGGCAGAGCTGAAAAGATGCTCCTCTCTCTGTTACTCTTTAAACTTTTGGTTTATCTTTGTGTTTAGAAGAAAAACTCTCAGATGCCATTGCATCAACTTATTTGAAAATGTTTCAGGGGAAACATTATTAAAGTTATCCAGCTATTTTTGAGTTGAATAAATAAACCCTTTAAAGAAGAAATGACTGCTGTTTATGTTGGGTTTCATTGATAATTGACACCTGAAACATATTAAATAGAAGGTGCTTGAAGTACAATCATTATTTGGATTATATGCTTTAGAACTAGCTACCACAACTCCAGATTTTTGAACTTTAAAGCAAGACTAGTAAAGCTCAAATGATACTGAGGCCTGTGTAGGAACCAGGACCCAATACTGGATACATCTGGGGATTATGAATTCCTAAAATAACAAGTAAACTCCTGCACCCTGATTACACAAATACACAAAATCATTGACACAATTTGGTACCAAAATGTTGCCAGTGTTTTTGTGCAGTTTAGACAGAGTGTATGTCTTTTTCTGCAATTTTCGATGAATTCATTCCTCTCCAGCACACCCATCTTATGAAGCAGATGTTTAAATATTTTGCAACTTTTTGATGATTAAAATAGCAAATGTTGTATCATTTTTATTGAATAATGGTATTGAGAAGTATCAAAACTTTTGGGGGGTTCCATATTTAGGTACATGTAATAAGCAGGGATGCACTGATCATCTACACTAGTGATATTGGCGTTGGCCATTTTGTTTGTTATTATTCAGCGCCGGCTAACTGCTCCTTTATACTTTGTTGTATCGACACGGTTTGAACTTTAAAAAATTCAGTTTCTTCATCATTCGATTGCTTTGACTTTTTCATTTCTAACTTTTATAATTTTTAAAATATAGGTATTTTCATGCTTTTCAGCTATTGAATGCAATTTTCAGCTACTTTTAGGCCAAAATCAGCTATTTTATGCTATTTACAGCTGTTTCAAGGCTACTTTCAGCTTTTTTAGGCTACTTTCTTATATTTTTATCCTTTTTTGAGCTATTGAATTCTATTTCCAGCTACTTTTATGCCATTTTATGCTATTTTCCACTATTTTTGTGCTTTTGGCTATTTTCAGCAGTTCTTCCACAATTCGATCTAGTTGGATAAGTCCTTACAGTCCCTGTTGGTGAAATGGTTATACCTTTTGTCTATATAGTGTATATATAGTGTGTATTTGCACAAGCTTGTGTGTCACCACGCTGCGCCAAGCTGGGGTGAGAGAGCAACTTCTCTGTTCAGTCCCTCAACTATGAAGCTGTGATGGCATCAAGCTCAGTGATTGACATTCACATAATAACTTACATGGGCAAATCACAGTGTTTCACTGCAAGGCAGACAGAGAGAGGGAAAGGGAGCTGCAGCCACAGCTCTGAATAATCAGTCCACCCTTTTAAACACTTGGGCAGATGTGAAAACGGTTTCTGTTGACCTTTCAGTCAATCTTAACTTCAACTTCTTTACCTGTTTCTAGAGTGAATTAGAGTTATGTTGGGATCACATTTCCAGCATGGTGAACGCCATTCTGTGACATCAGAAACCAGGAGGTGACATCACTTAGACCACAGCACTGAACAGGGGTGTATCAAAATGTCATGGTGCAATAATACCTCAGTAACAAGTCCAGTCCAAAAATATGAAAAACAAAAACAAATGAAGACTAGGACAAAGGTGACATCAGCGTTATTAAACAATAGTGCTGAAGATATAAGAGTCTTTTGGCCTGGCTGGATTCTGTTCCTCACATCTTTGCAAATCTTTTTGGGCTGATTTGCAAAGTGGCCGCTCTAACCCTCATGTGTGTCACTGCAGTCTAGCAATGTCTGCTTTGTTTTTTTGTTGTTTGTCTGTCATCTTTCCTCCTTTTTTATTTCTTGACACTGGGAAACCAAAATGCTTCCATATGTCAGATTTAAAAGTTGCTGAAGCCTCCACAATCTTAAAAACGTAGTCACTAGGTTCTCCCTCACCACTGGTAGCATCGATCATTTTCATGCTGCTAGATCAAACCAGTAAGTGGAGCACAAAGGATGATGGGCTGAGGGTAACTGTAGCTCTCACTTTCCTTCGCTCTGCTCCTCCAAAAAACAGTACTGAGACGCTTCTCACACTATATTTAAATACTGTTGAATGTTTCTGCTCTGTAGGAGACAAAATGCTTAATAAATTACTCAAAAACTGATGAACACAATCTGATAAATGATAAAATGCCCTCAAGTGGATTATCAGTTACCAAAAACACCCAATGAATGAAATGATACACTAAAAATATATTTGTTAAATTTTAGGGAAATTTAGATTTTTTTTCAATTTCAGTAGAAAGTGAAATAAATGTTTCAGTTCCAAAAAATGAGAATTTTCTGGCTATTATTTGTGTTTTCAGGCTTTAAGTGGTTAAAGTGAAGAGTTCATAAATAAGCATTAACTGGAATAACTCATTTTTAACAACATTTTTCAGGTGTCTCTTTTAGCACTGCTGATGGGTGATGTTATGCCACTGATGGTGCAAAAAAAAATCAGGCAGCTTGCTTTGGTCACTGATGAATAAACATGTGTGAACGTGTTCAAATTCATCAGACACTGGAATAGAATCACCTCCATGCGTGTGAGGATGCTAATTTAGGAACAATTTTGAGTGGTCTCACATTTTTTAGGAAGCTGCTTACATAGTTTTTCAAAAGATTGATTTTTGAACTCTTCTTAGGTTAAAACATAAGTATTGTTTAAAAATCAAATCTCTTCATGTTGCATTTTTGGGGGTATGACACTTACTGCATCTCTTTGCTGTCTTAGCCAGTTGTTATTTTCTGCCAAATAAATACCTAAAAAAATATTATTTCATCTGGAGGTTAGGACGAATGTCAGCCACAACCAACACAAAAATCCTGTTTGGTGAATCACAAACTTTTAAATTGTAGAACAAGAGAAAAGCAAGTTTTTGCAATTGTCTCTATTTTGTCAGATCTGTAAAAAAAAAAAAAAGTAGCTTATGTTTAAAGATAATATTGCTTTTATAAAAATTACAATTTAAGTAGCTCTTTCTTTACTTTTCATAGATCTTGACACAGATTTATGAAAAGTAAGAAAAGTTCAACCATATTTTAACACAGATTTTTGGTTCCACACAAAACATGAACGGCAGAATGGGGTCAGAAGTCTAGTTAACGCAACCTATTTGCACTTTAATGCTTTTTATTATTTATATATGATTCTTTTAATTTTTTTTTTTTTTTTTTAGCCCCAAGGGCTGTGGGCAGCACCCTTAGGTGGTTGTGCTTTTGGTGAATGACCTGCAAAGAGCATCGTCAAATGTGGATAAATTCCAATTAGTAGGAGAAGAAGTCAGAGGAAATGTGTTTAAGTGCTATGGTGAAGGTATTCACCCTAACAGAGGTCAGATGGAATCATTTAAACATCACAATTATTGACTTCAGAACAAGTTGATTTCAGTGAGTCTTTAGGAGACTCTTACAGACTTCTATCTGGAAGTAGACAGTGTTTTGAGGTGCTGCACCAAATGACCTCTCCCTCACTGAAATGTCCTACAAAACGCTGAAGGACTCTGAATAATTCAATCCCAGTAATGAGAAGAATAAACAAATGCGTGCATGAATATTCAGAGATTTAGTTCATATCGTTCCAGCTTCAAAAGCCTTTGGAAAACATTGCAACAGCATGCACAATCTGCTGTGCAGCTGCTACCTTTTCCTAGAGTGTACCGGACTTAACTCGTCACTGGCCTCTCTTTGCCTGAAGAGCTTTTTTTTGTTTGACTCGACTACTTTTTTTTTTCTGTCACTTTTTTTTAATGAAAAAGTAAAACAGCTGAGATGTATAAAGTTTTGTCTTGTTGCTGCAGATTAAATCAGCCAGTTGGATTAGCAGGTGCGTGTTAAAATCTTCACTGTGCTTGATTCAGAGCAGCTGAAGTTACCTGGTGCACAGCTGTGAAGGATCATAAACTCTTACACTGTGATCTGAATATCATCCAGCAGCTCAGTAAAACTCCAGTATGTGATATTTAAAACATGGTTATTCCATCTATCTCAATTAAGGGTTGTTTAATTTGTGATATTATTAAAAGAACAGAACCTGTCGGCCTTTTTCTGGCTGAAGTTTAACTATAAATAACATGGATTTCATCTAAGATTGTTATTTATTATTATAGCTAAAGATGACTTTTTTAGCAGAGGATACTTGAATGAAGCTATTTTCACTTCCACAGCAATTAATGGCAGGTGAATGCAAAGCTTAATGCAGGCCTCTGGTTTCCTTGGTGGAAAATAAGCATTTTTACAGCTTTGAGACTTTAAATACCTAAAAATTTCAGGTAAAATTGTAAATTTAATGCATTAAATGCATGCAAAAATTCACAAATAAGAGCAGAGTGATGTAGAAGATTGGTCTTGATGCAGCTTTCTGTCTTTTATTTTCAGCGCTGCTTTAAAGCTCACATTTAGTTCCTTCACTTAAATAAAAAAAGAAATCATCATCAAAGCCTTTTTCCATTTCCAATTAATCATCTTTATTTTACATTTCAAATCCCAACATAATCAGAGTTTCATCTGTAATCCCCCTTCAAATAAGTAAATAAATATTTTCATTTTTCAATAAAAAAATAAAGAAGTTGTCCTTGTTTGCAGAGATCGACAGCCTACTGAGGAGGAAACAAAAAGAAAAGCTTTGAATAAGACAGACAGAATAAAGCAGGTGCAACATGTGAGGGGTGGGGGAGTCTTCCCACACATTAACAAGACTCTAATATATAATATCTCCAACTATTTCAACTCAAGAATCCATCTACATATTTACACTCTACATTTTGGGGTTAAATAAAGACCCTTTTTCTCCTGCAGGCCCACAGATTAGATCTTTAAATAACAGATGCATGAGCCATCAAAGCTGTCTGAATTTGTGTTTGCACAAAGAGATATTGAAGAAACAATTGTTACAGTTGATGTTATTAATCATAAACACTAAGTTAGTTGTAAACCCAAAAAGTCCCAGAGAGGAGAATCAATGCATTGGTCTTTCCATGGATGCAACAATGATAAATAAAAGTGGTAATAATGTGGGGAGAGAGTCTGTGGCAACCCCTAAAGTTCGCTTCCGTGCATCGTGGAGTCACTTGGAGTCACTGGTCAGCCTCGGCATGGTGACGGTGCTCATGCTGGACACATGCGGAGGCGGGACTTGGCACATGCTGCACGGACACGGCATCCCGGTGCCGACGCCCCAGTGCTGGAAGCTGCTGCCCAGCGGCCCTGCGCCTGCAGCGGGAGCTTTGAGAAGTCCGTGATGTGGTCTGACTGAAGTGACAGCTGCGATGCCGGGCGCGGATAGGGAGGCGGATGAGACGGCAGCCGGCGGGAGGAGCGGGTGGTGCACAGCCGGGTGCGTTGCGTGTGAAGCGGTGGGGTGTCCCGGCACGGGTCCTGCGTGCGTCATAGTCCCACAGGCTGACGGGTGGAAGCCGCTGTGGTGTCCGCTGCTGCCGTAGATTTCACTGACCAGCCGCTTCATCTCCTCCAGAGAGTTGCTCAGCATCAGGATGTAGTTTCTCGCCAGCAGCAGGGTGGCGATTTTGGAGAGTTTACGCACAGAAGGTCCGTGCGCGTACGGCATGACCTCCCGGAGTCCGTCCATGGCCACGTTTAGGTCGTGCATTCTTTTCCTCTCGCGGCTGTTGATCTTGAGGCGGATCGACTGCAGCTCGCTCTCTGACAGGAGTTTACGGTCTTTCTTTGAGGCCAGCCGGAGAGCAAGGGACTCCTCATCGGAGGCGGAGAGGCCGCGCAGGCCGGGGATCTCTGAAGGAGAGTCGCTCTGTGTGGAGGACACTGCGCCGGAGAAACCATGCACGGACTTCTTCAGGGTTGACAGGAAGATGTCGTCCACCTCTGGGGAGGACGGTCTGCTCGATACTCGGCTTGTGTCTGAGTCCATGGTCCAGGTCCAGCACGGTGCTGTCAGAAATTAAAACTGGGTTAATTATGGAGCCAGACACATCCACATTTTACGCACAGACGCACCAAGACAACATACATTTAACTGAATGCAGCGCTGTTTGAAATATGCTGTCATCATCAGTTTAATACTTTAAACAAAATTTTGATTAGTTTGACGCACAAATCTGAAAGCATGTTGAAAACACAGCATGAGCCATGCAAATTCATTTTGCTTCAATCCTTGTTTTTTTCCTTATTGCCTTTACGCAGCACTTTGTCTGCTAAATGAAGCTAAAAACATCCAAAAAGTTGATTAAAGTTGCACTAAATGTCGATCCAGACAGCCTGTCCTAAACAAATAAACAAACATGAGGGGGAAAACTTACCGAACGAGTTTCGAAACACGGTGGCGAGAAAAGATAAACGTCAAATCCACTTGTTACTCCAGGATCGTGTCTGACAGTCCATTTGGCACGCCTGCGTCAGGCTGCGCGCTTTTATACTGCGCTCGAGCGCACGGAGGCCGGGTCACCAGGACAACGCCGTGTCTGTACCGACGGCCTCCTTGCGACCAATCAGAGAGCGAGAGGGAGGAGGAGATGACTGAGGGTCCTCCAGCCTGATGTAATTACTAACGCAGCGCATTAAGTGAAATCAGACACACTCCCTCCTACATATGGCTCCTTCTTGTGGAAATGTTGGCCCGCGCATGAGTGGATTTTAATATTAAGACACGCAAATCATAAACCATATTGAACCTTTTAAAAGTGAAAGGTAATGTGAAAGATTTATTCCTGATCTGGAAACTAAACACGGGTTAAATTTTTTTTTGCGGGTCAGGAGTTAATTAGTTCGTTCTGAATAATACGTTTCTATCCTCGGTAAAATAATTCAAACTCTTTTTAAATTCACACCCATAACGCAGAAGGTATAATACTTTATTCTGGCCTAAAGTTCTCCCCTCCTTCCATACTTTTTTTTTTATTGTTCTTAAACCTCCGTCTTCAGCCTATCGGACCATAAAATAAGCCTCAAATGAACAGTAATAACGGGTCGAAACTTAATAAGCAGCGCAATATGTTTCCTGCTCGCAGTGTTGCTGTTAATGCGCTGTTTTCCGTTTGTAGCCGCTGCCGACCAGCAGCTGCTGTTAAAGTGCATCTTTAACGTCAATTAATGAAGTGTGCAAAATTGTTTTTAACGGTTATGATCCGTAACATTTTCAATTAGTGCCTCGTGAGCGATAGCAGTGCGGCCTGCCGCTCGCGCTCAGACGGCCCTCTGGCTGACAGAAGGGCTCGAGCCGCTGAAGTGAACTGGAGCTGACAGCTGCTTTGTTACCAAATACGGCGAGCTGGGCTGTGCAGTCAGACGCAATCAACGATAATTGCCTCAACAAGTCTTCATAAAACTGGCCCGGTACATCTCCCCTGTAGGCCTGTTTGTTTACTGAATCAGGAAAAGGAGTAGTCGAAGACTGAAATAATCTAATGTTGATAAATTAATATTCACCCAATACCAGGCTTTAGCCTGAAATAACTTCACAGTTTGTTATTCAATTCTATTTTTAAAAAATATACGAAACCCTACAACAACCCTATCACAAGGGACCAATAAAATAAAATAAATAAACATCCTGTACATTTACAGGATATAGGCTAAAATAGGACGAGCTTCCTTTGTATTTATATATAGGCCAAACAAAGAAAGGCCGAATTTGGTGTGGATTTACGTTTTTTAAAAATCAATAAAGCAACAAAAAAGTAATATTTGCTATTTTTATTGAATTACTCTGTCCTAAAACTGCCAAATATAAAACATTAATCAGATATCAAGCAGACTAGCCCATTTATTTTCTGCTAAGCTAGTTCTTGTAGTAGGGCATACAGGCAAAGTATGCTGTACGTGTCATTAGCCTTAAAAACACATTATTAATATAGGCTGAATAAAGAGAGGCAAACATTTGGTGTTGGTTTACAAAAAAAGAAACAATAAGGAAACTCAAAAATGTTAAATCTGTTGTTTTAGTTTTTTACTCATTCCTAAAAGCCTGATACAAAAAAATAAACCAGATTTATTTTATGCCATATATGCTAGTTCTGGATAGATAGATAGATAGATAGATAGATAGATAGATAGATAGATAGATAGATAGATAGACTTGTCAAATATTGTCAAATACAGTGATATTTTGTTTGGCAGCCACCTTCTTCATAAAGAGTGTAAGCTTAATGCAGGTCTAAAGGCTACGTATGTTCAAAAATGAAAAGTAGCCTAGCTAAAAAGAACATAGTTCCTTAACTGATAAAACTTGAAGCTAAAAGTACAGCAAAGTCTTAAATGACAAGCATTTAAAAAGTTAAAACTAGTCATGAGGAGCCTAATCAATACTCTATTGATAAAAAAAATAATAATAATAATTAAGACTTCGCCTTTGACATGGTTAGCCGTAGTTAAACATAACCCGCGCACTAATATCGAACGTTGATATGACAGTTGACCGGAACTATGAGGTCACCTGTCCAGCCAATTAGAGACGACTGTTCCCCGTCACTGTAACCGTCACTCAGGTGTCACCGCCGTCCATCCGTCGACGATGCCAAAAAACTCAGTGTTGCCCCCGGACTCACACACGCTGCCCCCCACCTTCGTTCTGTTTGCTTGTTTTCTCCCGCCTGTGTCCGTTGCCTGCGCGTGTTTACTCCCGTTAAATAAGATTATGGTAATGAAGGCGGGTAAAGAGGCATTTTAAATCAGGAGGTTTGTATCTGTGCCACAGTTTGCTTCATTACACATTCCCACAGTCTCACTGAGCCACTGGATTCACAGGGAGACACACACACCGTTTCCTCTCTATTCTGCTGGGGTTCTTTCCTCCTTATTTTATTTCGTTTCATTGTTTTTGACTTTTTTTTTTTTTACAGTGATCAGACTTATTTCTATTTACCTTGATTTTAATCCTGAGAGGAGTTCAGATCAAAAAGGCCTTATTCATCTCCAGATCTGTATTGCACACTGTGGTTTCCTTTTTATTTTTAGAGCCTGCTTTAAGACGTTTGCAGCCAATCATAATGATGCAAAAGCTCCCCCACATTGCACCTTCGTTTTGGGTTAAATAGATATTTTACATTACTTTTCTGACCTTTTTTTACTTTTTTGTGTTATTATTTTATAGTTCCATTCAAAACTGCTTTTCTAAAGCTTTGTTTAGGCTATTGGTTCTACTTGATACTACTTTAAAATCATTTTCCTCCTATATTCTATGTTTATTTGCACACTAAATCAAGTTATTTGTATGAGCAAGAATTAGACGTAACATTTGGTATAAGGCAGCAAAATGTGGTAAAAGTGGCAAAAAGGTGGTCAGTAGGGGAAAAGCAGCAAAAACTGGGGTTAAAGTGGTAAAAAATGGCAAAAAAAAAGGCATTAAAACTGGTTAAAAGTGGCAAAAGTGGGTGAAAAGCAGCAACAATCAGTTAAAAGGGGCAAAACACAGCAAAATGCGGGGAAAGCAGTAGAAATGGGTTAACAGTGGCAAAAACGTGACAAATGACGCCAAAAAGCATTAAAATGGGTTTAAAGAGGCAAAAAGAAGTGGCAAATAAAGCAGCAAAAATTGGCTTAAAGTGACAAAACAGGTGAGCAAAATGAGTGAATAGTGGCTAAAATGGGTTTGAAGTGGGAAGAAACAACCAAAAGTTGGTAAAAAGTGGTGAAAAGGTGGCAAAAGTGGTTGAAAAGCGGAAAAAAATTGCTTAAAAGTGGCAAAATTAGAGGGCAAATGAGGGCAAAAAGCTGAGACAATTGGTTTAAAGTGGCGAATACTGTCAAAAAGTAGCAAAAATTGGTTTAAAAGTAGCCCAAATAAAGAATTTCAAAAGCAGAACCACACGATAAGTTCACACATTTTTCAGCTTCAAAATGAAGAAACTGCTAGCCAGGACGTTAGCATTAATGCTACTGATCTAACACACATGCATTGACATCATCAAGAAATCCCAACTGGGGAGGGCCCTGGGGTTTTCAAGGGCCCAGCCAACTCTGTGGTTAGGCTTGTGTATGACTGAACATGTTCAGTAAAAAAACGTGATTCTACTGAATGAAAAGAAAGGTCACTGTTTCTGCAGTAGAGAATATTCTACATGGAGGAAAAATGTCAAAAATCTAAAACCTGGTTTGAAAGCTTATTCCTACATGAGGACTTTAACCTACCGGATTTTGTATTAATCTATGACAGAAAGGAAATTAAATCAATGCAAATAAAATCTTGAATCAGACTTGTTTTCCTTCTTTTTTTGTTAAATTTCATATTTCAGTGGCAGTAGGCAGTTTGAAATCGCTAAGTTGTAGGCCTGCACTCTTCCACTGGTCTTTTATTTAAGACATTATCTGTCATTTTTATGACTGAAGTAATTCTTAAAAATCACAGGACCATGGGGCATAGGTAGCCTAGAGGTTAAGTCTGCATGCCCCACAGAGACAGTAGCCCTCAGAACAGGCAGCTCAGCTTGAAATCTGTTTTGTGGCTCCATTCCCACACGCCAGTCCCCACTCTGCCCTCTTATCCACTGTCCCATCTTAGTAAAGGCATAAAAGCCTAAAAATAAACCCTAGTAGAATCAAAACCGCGGATTCTTGCTGCTGGAATAAGACGATCATTCCTACATCAGAGGCATTATTCTGCAGCTCTACAGGCCTCCACTCTTCTGCTTTCAGGCTTTCCAGCAGATTTCAGACCTGGCTGCAGGGATTTGTCCCCATTCAGCCACAAGAGGTCCAACCCTGATGCGTGTTGTAACGGCCTGGCTCACAGTCAGCTTTCCCATTCACCTCCATGGAGCCGGTCAGAAAGGGTTAAGGTCAGGTTGCCAGGCAAGTCCTTCCAAATCAAATTCAGAAATCCAGATTTAGCTCTTCATGTTTAAATCTCACCAGAAAGTTTAGAATATCTGTTATAATGTGTGTGTAGTATGCTGGTATTTTTATTCAGACTGAATGTGGGGGAAATAGCGCTGAACCACAAGTACACAAAGTAACGTGGACGACAGTGTCTCCAACATTTCCTCCTCTCCATCACCTCCGTCTTTCTGCCTCTCTCTGTCCATCATTCTGGGTGGCGGTGGGCCCGGTGTCGTGGTGAATACAAATAGTGAGGAGGAGCATATGTGAGCCATACTTAATCCTGCTAATCTGCCTCCAAAATAAAAAAGAAAGGGAACAAAAAAAGCAGAAAAGAGAGGAGGGTGGAAAAACACGAGAGAAGGTTTCTCTTTCTGTCTGGGGAGCTGACCGGCTAGGGCCAAATGAACTGAAAGACATGAATAATGTCCTGGCTCTCCCCCTCCATCCCTTTCTCTGGAAATCTTGGAACGAAATGAAGCAAAATTCTCGCTTTTGTTGCGATGTGTAGTGAGGAACGTGAGATGCCGCCTGCCGCCACCAGCTCTGCTGTTACTCTGAATGTGTTTGTAACATTTTCTTCTACTTAGATTCACATGAAGATCTCCTGCACAAGAGATTTACTGTACGCAACAAAAGTTTTTGCAGAAGTATTCAGATCCTGTCTCAATCAGGTCTTCATAATGGTGGCTTATACTTTCAAGAGGCAGAGCTACAAATCAGGACACCTTCTATGATCCTTTGAAAAACTACACAATATCTAAAGCAATGCATTTCCTCCAAAACAAAGAAATTAAACCAGCTAACACTTGGTTGTAAATCACAGTGTCTGCCTTGTTTTTAAAGTCCATAATTCAGATAGTTTAATAGCTGAGCTCTCAAGTTCAGAAACATGACATTTAGCACACCAGGAGGGAAAACTGTCATAAAGACACCTGTTTACACTGAAATATAAATCTGTGAATGTGCAATAATAAAAGGGTGAACAGAGGATGAATGTGGCTGCTTGTCTCCACCAACAACTAGACTATTATTTTTTAAATAATGATAAAAAGTCGTCTTGTAGTCTCAACTCTTGGCCTGTTTTGCATGCAGGACCCTCAGATGTCGTCTCTTGTCATGCTCCAGTGGGGTGGCATTATGGACTTTAAAGTTGGTTGTAAATTGAAAGAAAAGCCATTCCAAAGGTTACAACATTCAATTGAAACATAAATATGAGCCTCATGATTTCACATGAGAACAGAAGATGTCCAAAGTTGGTCGGACTTCTACAGGAGCCATCAAGTACAAGGAAAATATCACAGGAATCCATCAAATAGATGTAAATAAACAAGTAAAGCACAACAAAACAGCACACTAGTTTCCAGTTTCATGATGTCAAATGATCCTCTCCCTGTACGTTTCCTTCAACAGAAATATATTCATACAGCCCGTCTTATCGCCCTGTAATAAATTCAACAGCTTGATTAATCTGTGCTGAGAGAAAGACATTTTAATCTATGATTTCAAAAGGAAGAAGAGCAGAACCGAAAGGAAAATGAAAAAGGTCTGGATAAGGAAAACTGAGTTTCAGCCTGAAACAAAGTGGAGAGGAATCTGCTTGACAAATATCTATCTCTAGACATTTACCACCTTCTGTTTGGACAGCTTGGGTTTGATGCTATGGACCTGTAGAGTCATAAGCAGTTTTGCAGTGGAGGGGCACAAGACCTGCAAATTCACAAGCCACAGAACTGCAACAGTGCAGATGTACTCTCAAAGTGTAGTGACATTTTTGTGACTTTAACCAGACAAAATACAAAGCTTACAAAACTAGTCCACCTGCATGGGATTGGTTTATTTTCATATATGGGTTTATTTGGAAACTATTTGATCTGTTTTTGCACTCCATAATGCAGCACTCCTGTTGTATTATGTGGATTTTTTCATTTTTCAGCCAAACAAAATGGACAGGACTGTGCACAATCTTTTGAAGATGACCCAGGCAGTTCATCAAACCAAGGCCATCCGGGGGATAAAGGGGAGAGCTTTCTGGGGCCCAGCCAAGTGGGGGGGCCCATGGAGGTCAGCCAAAACACAGCCCATTATAAAGTTAATCTGCGATAAGCATATTTTATATAGTGCACAAATGTAAGTATTCCAGACCATAAAGCAGAGGGAACTGAGCCAACTTTAAGGGGAAAATATTTAAATAATAGCAAAATTGGCTTTTAACTAAGTAAAATGAGTTAAAAGTGGTAAAAAGGGCAAAAAGTGGTGAGAAGTGGTTAAAAGAGGTAAAATTAGGATACATAAATGTGAGGTGGAAAGTGGTGAAAAGCAGTTTAAAAATATCAAAATGGCATAAAAAAGTCAAAAGTGGGCAAAAATTTGCTTAAATAGGCTGAAGAGATGAAAATGGGCAAAAGAATGTCAAAAATCTGTTCAACGTTGCAAAAACCTGCAAAAATTGCCAGATAAAGTAGTAAAAAGGGGTTATTAAGAGGCAAAGGTTGGTTAACACTCAACAGAAATGGGCCAGAAGCAGTAAGAACAGGTTAAAGAGGCAAAAGTGGGCAAAAAGTGCAAAAAAAGGGGTTAAAAGTTGCAAAAATGGCCAGATAAAGTGGTAAAAAAAAGGCTTTAAACAAGGCAAAAATGACTAAAAAGTGGGGAAAAAATGGCTCAGATTTAAAAAGGGGTAAAATGAGTGAAAAAGAGATGAAAATGAGTATAAAGTGGTTAAAAAGTTGCACATATAAATAGTTTCAACATCATAACACAATAATAGTTTGACATATTTTTTCAGCTCCAAAATGAAGTAACTCCCTGTTAGCCAGGATGCTAGCACCAATGCTACCAGTCCAACACACTTGTGTTGATATCGATAAATCACAACTGGGGAGGGCCCATTCTCTGGGTTTTTAAAGGGCCCAGACAATTCTGTGGGCAGGCCTGCATCAAGCTACGCAGCATGGCTTAACTTTACATTCTCCATTGGAGGATGGGGATCTCAGGAGGCAAGATATCACTTAAAAAAAGATGCTGTATTCCAAGATGGTGAGGAAAACAACTGAGGTCATGGCAGTTGTTTGTCTTTATACCAATATTAGGCTTTGAACAGGTGGAAAAGAACATATATGCAGGTAGAAAATGATTATTAGCAGCTTCAGCAGGAGCATAAAGAGAACACCTTCATGAACAGGAAGTATCAAAGTCCTCACCTCCACCTGTTGACTCTATAAAATTCCCTGCTGTTTACACATCATCTCATCCTGAATTTACTGGAAATTTTAAAAGATGCTGGCTGAGGAAAATAGAGGGAATTATGGTGGGAAAAATAAGTCCATTTGCTTTCACTCATGCAAATTTTTGTGAGTTTTGTGCCTGTATGAAAACACTACTGAGCCATTTTCACACATGCACTCTTCAAAATTTATGAAAAATTTCAGGCTAGCCTGGAAATCTCTTGTTTCCTTTTACACTGCATTACCTCATTTCCCAGCATCCAAACATGCAGCTTACCGCAAACATTTCTGCAATCAAGAGCGTTGTGCATGTGTGAAAACATAATCAGAGAACATTTTTAGAGCTCTACCTGTTTAAAAAGAGCCTAATCTATCTGTAGTATACTGATCAGCTAACCAGTGCCTGTGTAGATAAAGTCTCAGGTACATGTAGGGTGAAATCCAGAGCATCCAGTCCACACAGGGAGTCTCCAGTCCCCTGTGTCTCAGGGGCTGGACAGCGTTAGGTGATGCTGGCTGGGGGCTTTATCTCTACAACAGCTATTAGGAGGTAATTAAGTCCTAACACTGCAGAGCCTCCCATGGTTACTATAACATAACTGCAAATGGGAAGCTTACAAGCTCCTTTAGACGGCATGACAAATTGAATGGAACTCATTGGGCTCCGGCTATTATTCCAGCGGCCCCATCTGGCTGGGAAAAGATAAAGGGGATTTGCTGGAGGTTGTGAGGGGTTGAGCCTCCATGCTCGGTGTGTGTGAGTGTGTGTGCGTGAGGGATAAGGAACGAGAGGGGGGTCCCGGTCCGGTGTAAGGAGTGTTTTGAGGGTTCCAGGGGGATTTTTTTCCTCCCCTCTTTGGTCTGAGCTTCAATTCAACAGGCAGCCCGAGATTTGCTTTGGCCAAATGTTACAAATGTTTCGACAACCTGGTCTCTGATCCTCGGGGGTCACCAAGGAGGGCACGGGGGTACAACGGCTTTACGCCCAGAGATTTAACAAAGCAGCATGGGGATGAATATATTCACACTTGTATTCACTCCCTGGGCCTCCAGATGCTTGTTTTAGGGAGACGAGGACTAGACGGAGACGCACTCTGCCCAAAGAAGGCCAGCTGGTGGTTTGTCTCCACAGTGGGTCCATGACCAAACTCGTGTGGACAAAAAAGTGTCATGTTTACTCGAGTGATGCTGTCAATAGAAGAAAATATGGTGAAATTATTTTAAGACTGTTAGGTGGTTTCAAAAGATACTTGGAGAGGTCTTTAATATGCCAATATATCAAAATTTTTCTTTGGTTTTCAATAGAGGACAACAGGATCTGTAGATTATGAACTTATAAATGCAGCATTCTGAGTGCACTATCAAGCAGTTTTCATACTTTGGATTGACTTTTTGATTGATTATTTTATCATCATTAATAGTGATGGAGCAATAAAATATTCAGAAACAAAAAAGGAGCAGCTATGACTCTGAAATCATGAAGTAAGATTTGTAACTGAACTGTTGTATTAGCTACATTTCAGGCTGGACATGCAAAACAGCTTTTATTCAGCTAAACTTGAAACTGCTCATAACCATAAAATCTGGTCCATAATGTCAGGTGTTGGAGAATATGCTGGTTTGGCACTTCACCACGTCAGCCTTGGCACTGTACAACTCCGGCCTCCTGATGGCCATAACTTCACATCCTCTCAGGAGGCAAGATATTGCTTAAAAAATATGCTTGAGGAATCCAACGCATGTGAATGAAGCAAACGAAACAAATCAATCTGATGTCATCGCTGCACTCAAGTTATCACCCGGTAATGTACCTGGAGGAGGTGAGGATGGAGGAGAGAGGAGGCTTTTGGAGGAGCTCAGACCAAAGAAACACCGGCCTTCTTCTGCAGAAGTCTATTGACCTAAGACGTGATTGGTTTGGAGGCTCGGTACCTGCTGAAAAGCCACACCTCTGCAGGGTCCATGACTTTTTCCATGCTCCTTAGTCGCATAGAGCTAAGGTATGAGGAAAAAATGCAAATATAGGAAGGAAGGACACCAAAATTGCAATTGAGAAGGACCTTGAGATTTTCCAATGATACCCAAAAATCCACCGATGAGAAGTCATTACCACAGAGTCAATAAGATTCTTAAAATACACATTTAATCTATAAAATGGTCTATGACCCAAATGATTGACCAGTATCCCAATATGATATCCTGAGACACACACTGTACATGACTACATCAGCTGCCACATCACTCACTTCACATTGCCTGACACAAGTGGAATTTTGAATCCATTTATTAAGTACTAGAAGAGGCTGCTTTACTGCTCTAAATGTACTGTGATACTTTCTCTAACTGCATGTTAATGTACTCAATGATGCCAACTAGGTGTCACTTTTCAAAAGCTTTTCATCAGGTCATAATCCTGCAAAATAAAAAAGTGGTATACTGTCAAGTACAGTATACACAAAAGACCAGCGGAGATGGACAGCGATCCATACTTCATTACATGGTAGCTGGATAGCTCAGTGGTTTACATCGCTGACTTAGAGGAGTACAGGGCCTGAGCAGACCCTTGAGCAAGGTCCGCCATGAACACATGTAGTCACTCTGGACAACAGCAGCAGCTAAATAACATTGTGACATGTACTCAGTAGCTAGCAGAAGTTAAAAAAAAACCAGATGACTCCAGAAAGAGCTACACAACTGTACATTATGGACTCTGCAGTATTTGTATAAATCTTTTTTGACATTTTACATCTATTTTACATGCAATCTTTTATTTTTGTACAGACAAACTTAAACCATAGGTTTTGCCATGTATCTGTTTTTATTTTAGGTCAACTAAAACGGCACTTATTTGGTATAAGAGTTATTATAATACAGAAAATCTGGTGTATAAGACACCTAGTTAACACCTTGATTTTTTTCATCCAAAAAGTGCGTTGCATCTTTTACACCAGTGCGGTATACCAGCATAAAATGCTGAGGTATGCAACTTTACAAACACGAGTGCAATCAAAGACATTAACAGATTAGCACCATTTTAGCACCGTTTTGGGTATATTGCTCATAATCTGGAGGTCTGCACTTCACCAGTATTGGCTAGCTCAACCGTCACACTGTGGCTGGCAGATTTGCAAACTTCAAACAGTCAGAACAGATGGTTTTGCAAAGAGCTATGTTCACAACTGTACAGAGGATACACATTTAGGACTTCATTGAAATCAATTGAAATCCCTCTGCTGTTCTTTGCACATGACACTCCAATATGGCAGTAAACAATTATTATGAGTCACATAAATATATCAGTGACATTTATATATTGCTTTTAATATCCTATCTTCTTTCGGATTTTAGTGTTTTTATAGTGTCCCATTATTAAAACAATTTAGGTTTTATGGTCGGACCAATAGAATATCATGGAATCCTTTAAATGAGGCTTTTGCCTTCCCTAAAGGTAGTTTTTCCAAACAGTTATTGTAAAACATCCTTAATAAATAGACAATGATAGTATAAATGAAAAGCCCATTGTTTTGGCACAGGCATATAATTTATTTAAAGGGTATAATGCATGATATGCAAGCCCAAAAATTACTGTAAAATACAAAATATAAATTGCACCAGTATACAAATCTCAATACTAAGAAGTCTCTCAAGGGTTAAAGCGTCTGGACTGTCTTGTGCAAAGCACAACAGATGATAAAATTGCTCTTACCACTGCCATCAGCAGAAGAGTCTGGGGTCTACAAGATACATTTTAGCATGCATATACTCTTTAGTTTTACAAGTTTTAAGTTCTCCATGGTGGAATACGCTGGCTTTGTGTGGCTGGACGGCCTAAACAAGAAGAAAATTTATCAGTGTTATCGTTGACGTGGCCAGTCCCACTGAAAGTCACTGATAGCCCTACAGTATCCTCACTGCTGCATTACAATGGATGTAAAGGGGTCTAATGATGGGGATCTGCCAGGCTTAACAGGCTCTCATTCAGATGGCGAATGTCAGAAGGCCTGAGACAATAGGCTGAGGAATAACAATAGCGTACACAAGCAGCCCAGGCCATCCCCGTTCTGCTGCAATTAGCGTCATATGGAGGGAGTGAGAGGCTGGGTTACATTCCTTTACTTTCACTAGCAGCCTCCTCATCCCATCACACACACACACCCAAGCTCATCATCCCTAACAAAAGGGGCGGACTACTTTATTACCACCCTACTGCTAACCAGCTGTCACCCCCCTAACGCTGACACATCCTCACATACAGACACACAGCCATGCAGGAACGTGGTCACACCTTTGGCGTTGATTTTATGAGAAGTTTCAGGTGTTTTTTGTCTGACGTGGTACGAGGTCAGATGGGATCGTCTTTCCTTTTCCAATAATTTCAAAAGTGTCTCTCTTTTGCCGATGGTGCCAGTCAATGTAAACAAACCATAGACGCATGATATTGTATTTCTGCTGATTTCTGTTAGGCTGATATTTGCATTAGTTTTAGCCAATACTGATATCAATACCAATATTTAAATGCAGTTCAGACCCTAAACTTCAGTCCTTAAAGCACATAATGTAGAAACTGAGGATGAACAAATTTACAAATTCCTTTCCTTAAAACACATTTTTAACATTAATGCATCAGTCAAGACTTATTGATGCCCAGTTAGTGTATAAATGGTTTTGTTTAAATTGGGATTAATCTCCTTTAAGCACACTTGGTCCACTTGCTGTCACAGTGCTGTAAAAAGTCCACAATGTCTCATTTCATTTTTAAAAAAACTCACTGACAGCTCAGTGGACAGGTCAAACGTGATCTCCGTTATGTGTTGCGAAACATTTACACTATTTTTGCCTCACAGCAAGAAGGTTCCTGGTTCACTTTTACCTTTTAAATTCCTTATTTTGTTTCATCCCATATTTTGACATTTAATGACATTAAAATTCAAACTTATATTTTGACCTTTCAAACTCAGGAATTTGAATTTTATCTCATATTTTGATCTTTGAAACTCATGATTTCAGATTTTATCTGGTATTTTGACATTTACATGATTTTGAATAGTATCTCATATTTTTACCTTTTATATTCCTGATTCAGAATTAAAATTCATGTATTGACATTCAAAAGTCCCAGATTTTTGACTTTCTATCTCATATATTTGCCTTTAACACATTAATTTGACTTTTGATTTTGTGTTTTGACCTTTTGAACTAAAAAATTGACTTTTTTTCCCTCAGATTTTGAGCCCTTGAACTTATAATTTTGACAATAAAAAATCTAAATTATTCATCATCTGTGCTTAGTTTTAGCATGTATCTACAATAGTGCATTTATTATGGCTCTTAAGCTTTAATCACTTATTCATATGGCTCCATGGATGACATGAGTTGAATATCATCTATGTTAAATGTATAAGCACTGATGCTTTTACACAAATGAAGGTCCTCAAAAATAAAGTAATTTAACTGAAGTTGAAGTTAATAAATCACTGTCTTCCTCAAGAACAACAGCAGATAAGTGTATAACATCACATTATAACCACAAAACTCTCAAATGTCCTCAGTGATGATGATTGGCATGCAAAATAAGTGACAGGCATGACAAGTTTATGAATACACTTAAAGAATCTTCTCCTCTGAACTTAGCCAGAGAGTTGTTTTTCAGGACCTGCTGATCTTCACAGAGAATGGAGCAAGCTGAGGTGGTTTCACCATCTGATAGAGATGACTCATATGATCCTTTCTAAGGTGGTTTTGGGGAATTTCCAACTGGTAGGAATTTCCAGGAAGATACTTGGGGAATTTCACATCTCATTTGATGTCTTTACACCCATAGAGCATTGCTGGAAAGATCATCTGGTTTGACCTGCTTAACCTGATGCCATCACAACTTTGCCCTAGATGGATGGGCGGTTGGATGGACCGACGGTTAGACGTTGTCTTTAAGGTGCAGGTACTGAATGAAGCATGGGCTGAGCAGACGTTAACAGACGTTGGGGCCAAGAGAATGGGTAGGTCCTCGGTGCAGGGCCCCAGAGCCTATGGATAAAAAAGGGGGGGTTACTTTTGGGCCTATTTTGCAGCTCGACACACAAGCTCGCCTTCAATTCTTTAGCAATTATGCTGTCAGCAAGTCACGTTGCCTTTTTGAGAATGAAGAGAGCAACACAAATGAAGGCCACACTGGTTTAATTAAACTAATACCAATTCATGTTCTAGCAAGATGCTTGAGGCGTCATTAGGGGACTGGGGACAGAAAGGGTCCGTTCTTGTGTATGTCAGTGCACGTGGGTGGATGCATGTATGCCCATTATGTATGTGAGAAATTTTGAGTATGTGTGTCTGTGTATTTGTGTCTGTGTGGGAGTGTACCCTCACTTCCAGTCCATTGAGCTGTGGTGCTGCTGCGTACCCTCTGCTGCCCTGGTTTTGGTCCAACAGAACAGAATGCGTGGAGGGAAGGAGGGAGGCGATGGGAGAAAGTAGAAAAGAGGGGGAGGAGGAGGAGGGGGCATGCTTGGAGGGGGCTGTTTGTCACTGTGAATCGGCTCAGGGTGGTTCACATCATCTGGCCATTGATGGCCGCCCCTCCCCTGTTGTAAAACAAGCTCCTGTGGGTCTGCCCGAACACTGGGGGCATTGTGTCCCACCCTCGCAGGAAACATACCACCCAAAGTGCTGCTACCCCCACCAACGTCCACCAGCAGCATCACCAAGCCTTCCCTCTTTCTGTCCATCTTTGCCATCATGTACCAAGGGACTGTCTGATGCTTAAGTTAGAGTTGAATCAACAGGAATTTGGAGGAGATCAGACCGGATGGGAGAGACTATGATCATTTGAAAGCAACAGGTGGGACCAATGAGGCCAACTTAGGGATGGAGGGCCAGAAGGAACCAGCAGCAAGTAGAGGAGGCTGAGGGAGGTGCACAGAGGAAGAGTGATTTGAAGGGCTGGTGTAAAGGGGGCGTTCCCCTCAGTTTCCGTAATATGGAGGGCTAATGGGAAGATTGATGGATTGAGACAGCAAAACAAAACAAGGGGTGGTGATAAAATGTAGAGTGGGGGATAGAGCAAGTAGGGATCGGGCTGAATGGTGTCTTGAAGCCTCAATTCTGAGGATGTGTGAGTGTGTGTGTCACAAGGCCAGGAGAAGGAGAAAAATTTACTGCTATAGGGGGCAGGGAGTGGGTGTGACTCGTTCCCTAATTACCAGGGAGGTCTCGGGAGCTTTGGGTACAAGACAAGTGTGAAGGGTGGGAGAATGAGACAGGATACAAGGGGTTAGTGCAGGTCAATGCTGACCACCTAGGATGCCCCTTGCAAAAGACGCTCACCCCCATTCCATTACAACCCTCCCCGAGTGCCCTGACTGAATGCTATAAATAAATACCGTGTCTTCGCCTCTAAAAGCTGATAATTTACTGCCCATCCATTCCGTTCTGCCCATCTCTTCTCCATTTCTCAGCACCGTTGCCAGGCGGTGAATGGAGCACGTCCTTTGAGTTTGGAGGACCAGGCCTATGTTTTCTGGAGGGGCTGTCCTCAAGGTTTGGAGCACCCTGGAGTGGGTGCACACACACATATGCTTATATGTTGAATGCCACACATGCTCCTTTATCAGCCACCTTAAAGCAGCTACACATAGTGAGAGTTGGAGGGGTTCTTCTGGGAGTTACCTGTTGTCCTGTTGTCTTTCCTAATGAATCAGAGTCAAACTGTTGTTCCAAGTCGATCATTCTTAACTCAGAGTTAGACTTGAAGGATGACATGCAACATACCATTCTTCTCCATTCTCTTGTGTTAGACCTAAATTTGTTCTGTATGGAGAGTTTCTGCAGATTTTATGATAACAATGTAGGGATGCACAATATTAGATTTTACTAATATCCTAGTATATTCCTATTTTACAAATTAATTTCAGCTGATACTAATATAGATAATGATAAAGTTCAGACATAAAACTTCAGTCCTTAAAGGGGCATTGTGTAGAATTTGGCATTTTAGCAACATCTAGCGTTCAGTTTTTAGAATGAGCCAATCTGTTACCAAAACGTCACATCACTAAGCGACGAGAGCCTGTGAAGACCAAAAAGGATCGTAAGCTGGACATCATTTACAGCAGTGACGAGGTGAGGGTCAGTCTTCTTCTCCACCTGCCTTCCAGGTAGCTTTCAGGACCGGCGGGCAGGTTCATATTTAAAAATCGCGTTTTGCTCTTTCTGTTCCCAAAACGTTGCCGTAGACAACATGGCGGTTCGTTATGTCAGCCTCTGTGAGGGCAACCCGTGGTAATGTAAATTTAAAAAGCTTTTTTCTAATTTTGTAAAAAGAAAACGAAAGTTTAAAGGGGATGATTGTGCACTTATTTTAACATACTTCACATTGATATATAAACATTATATCCCATTTACACCATTTCTGTTCGGCGAAATGCAGCCAAATTCTACACACTGTACCTTTAAAACACATTTTAAAATTTAAGGGATGAGGATGAACAGACAAAAATACTTCAGCTGGCATAGGTCTACTAACGTATCTGTACATACGGCAGATATTTACAGCCATTATAGGACGATATGTACAGCCACTACAGCTCATAGCTGTGGACAGCTATAAATGCCAATGCCAATATCATGCTAATGATATTGTCCATCCCTATGCCAACATCCATCCATCCATCCATCCATCTATCATCTTCCACTTATCCAACATTGTTCCCCTCAGCAATACTTTTAAACTCTTTCTGGCCATTCCCAGGCGTTCCCAGACCAGACCGGTGTAGGTATCAGATGTGTCCGTGCTGACAGATCTGTCAGGAGCCTTTGACTTCTCATGACGTAGCGCATAATGACAGGCTGTGATGGCGTGCCCCATTATTACTGGCTGGAAGCTTACAAAGTGAACCAGTTAGCTTCCCACAAAGCTAACTTTGAAAGCAAACTTAAGCATCATAACTTTTTTCATACTGGAACTCTTGACCTCTGAATTATCCTCTTTCAACCCTCCATAATTTTTGAGTTGATATACAGAGGAGGAACATCATTTTGAATAAATATTTTAATTCTTTGAAATTCACAGTGTCTCAAATGACCATGACTCCCTTTTTGTTCTTGCTGTATATCAAAAGGATGATCTGTGGTGTCATAAACAATATTTCAGCAAGTGAGAGAAAACAAAATCATTTCATTTATTATTAATCAAAAGCAATACACTAAACTTTGAAACTGAACATATCTTATGCAGAGATGTGTCACTCTTTTGCTTATATTAACCAATATACTTTCTATTACAAATATAAACTTAAAACAAAAAGTAAGGCAATTTGTGTTTGGTACATTATTTCTTTGTTGTAACAATGCTTCTTGGTAATAAATCTTACACCGTTGGACAGCCTGTTCATTGCCCTTTAAATGATATCACATTTGTAAGGATCATGCATTTGTTGTGGGATGAGCAGCAGAGCTGAGTATGAGGGTTGTGCCCATGAAAAATGTGCCAAATCTTCTCTGCCAATGTCAAACAGCTTATTTTGCTGTTGCTATTGACTCTTGTTTTGAGCTTCTGGTACCCCCAGGTGCTGCCAATCAGGTGCCTGGTTGGCAGCACCTGTGAGCATGGGCCCTGCTACACTTGTCAGTAGATATCTGCTTCAAGAATCAGCATGTCACGTTTGACTGATCTGGATAGGGCCCATCTGTTTGGCAACTTAAAGTTGGTGTTCCGCAAAACCAAGCTGCAGCATTGTTTGGAATGAACCCTAGTACCATCTCCAAACTGAAGGCCAAGTTCCATATAACGGGGAATGTCAGAGACAGGCCGCAAAGTGGGCGTCCCAAGCAGACAACACCCCAAGAATACCGTTTTCTCACCCTGTCAGCAAGAACTCTATCCTTCATGATGACAACACTCGCCCCCACAGAGCAGGGTTTATCAGAGACTACCTGCAGAATTTGGGAATGGAGAGGATGGAATGGCCTGCCAGCAGTCCTGACCTTAACCCCACTGAACACTCGTGGGATCAGCTTGGGTGTGCTGTTCGTGCCAGAGTGACCAACACAACTACGTTGGCTGACTTGCGACAAATGCTGGTTGAAGAATGGGATGCCATCCCACAGCAGTGTGTGACCAGGCTGGTGACCAGCATGAGGAGGAAGGGCCAGGCTGTTGTAGCTGTGTATGGTTCTTTCACACGCTACTGAGGCTCCTCTTTGTTGAATGAATGAATTGTTAAATTGTCAGTATGTCTTGTTTCTTCAAACTTCAATCATCCAATCCACCAAACACCAAACAAAAGTCAATGGCAAGATCAGCTGTTTGGCACTGGCAGGGAAGATTTGGAACATTTTTCATGGGCACAACCAAAACTTTGCCAGATTTTTCTCTAAAGCTCTAAGAAGCAATGGCAAGTACTAGCCAGTTACAGGAAGAGTAGGACTGGTCATGCCTTTGCCATCCCAGAAAAGGGATTTAGAAGTGAGCACACTTGGTGGAGACTGAAAAATAAGTTAAGTTTACTCTGTATATCTGCATGTACCCTGCACTACACCATGGAGGCCAGTGAAGAAATGGATGGATGGGTCAAAATTATGGAGTCTCATGCTGTATCTAGCTTGTGAAACTTAGATCTAAAAATGCTTAAGAGAAAGATAAGTGCAATACATTTTGGGGTGCAATGTCAAGGTCAAAGAGCACCCCAGCCCTTCTTCCTGACCCACGACTGTACTGTCACTGTCGGTCAATTGTATGCCTCACAGAGACGTATAACCAACAGGTGGTAGTTATACTCTTTTGGCTTGTTTTTTTACCATTGGTCTTGCAGACATCTGATATAACGCCCAAGGATATATATACATAAATTTATCTAAAGTGGAATTATCTTGTAAAAACAATTTTTTTGCAACCTTAGCAATAGAGATGGGGGATAGGGAAATATTTGCACGAGTTGGTTACTGGGTCATTTTAGGTCATTTTAGGTAGTTTAGGTATGCAGATTTGTTACTCCATCCCCTGCAGTGTTTAGTATTCCCATCACTCACCTCCTTCACATTGTTTTCTTTTAATTCTTTTAACTTTTGCTTTCTTTCACTTTCTTTAAGCCATCTGCTTCCCTGGCATCCATGCTTGCCTCACATTCACCTGGAGGAACAGAAAAAAGACAAAAACTAAGAAAAACATTGAGAGAGCGTGCAACTGAGACAGATACAAGTGTTCAACTGCCAGTGCTACCATGGTGCCATTCACTCAACTACTGTAACTCGACAGAAGACTCAGACTGAAAGACTTAATAGAGAGAAAAAAAAATACAAGAATCAGAGAGAAGGAGAGTGTGCTGGCAGCTCCTCCGTCTTGGCAGAGTCAGACAGACCCCGCTCAGAAATTGTTACCCTAACAGGGGGCACAGAGAGGGCAGAGGAGGATGGGAGAAATGGAAAGCAGAGGGTTGGTTGGGGAAGAAAATAGTGTCTGTTCTCCTCAGTAAATCAGTGCTGTTGAGAAGCTCAGGCTTTGCCAGTAAAGTGAAGAAACGGCCATGGCAGCTGCACCCAGTTCAGTGCCTGCTGACAGAGACGAGGCTTTTGTTTGCGGCACAGGCGACACACTGAACAGTGTAGGGTGGCATGGTCTGGAATGTGACATTATTGTTTTATTTAACAGAAGCTGGGTCAAAGTGGGGCACACTGAGAGGGCAATTAAGAGGGATGTTTTGTCCAGTGCGCGTCTGCATGCACATGTGATACATGCATGTTAGTGCTTATCTACAGGCAAAGCTCACTGATTTAATCCTAAACTTTGAAATACTCAGAGCTTGCATGATCTAAATGTCAGAAGCACACTGTAAACTGTTAAGTGAACTCCTAACTCCTTACTATTGCACTTGAAGGAATGCTGAGATATGAGTTAGTTGTAATTGTTTAGATCATTTTGGGCCTTTTTCCTGTATGGATTAGACAGCTGAAGAAAAAAAAGTACTTTAATCCTTAGAACACACTTTTAAATATAAAAATGTAGATGAAAGAGGGAAAGACTTGAGCTGGTGTTGGTCTGCTAGACCTGCCTAAAAAGCCACTTATGCATATATATAGCTTTTATTTACAGCCAATCGGCCAATACTTAAAAATCATAATTGCAATTATTTGATTGGGACTAAGATGATGATTTTACAACACAACATAATTATCTGTTGATTCTACATCTTCAACATAGGCACTCATTGAACTTACACATTTGATGCTCTGAAAAAAAGCAATAAATGAAATGACAAGAGTGAATATGGGATATTACATTTAATCTACCAATAAGAGTACTTTTATGGTATAAAAGTATAAGTAAGTAAGTATAACAATAAACACTGATACTTTAACCACATGTCAAATGCTATGGAGAAAATCCAAGTTGTTTAGTAATTGTTTAATCACAACTATCTTGTTTTCGTTGTCATGAGAAGCTGAATTTGTGAATGAAATTGAAACTTGATTAACTGCCCAACACCTTACATCTGCAAGTACCAATAACATACACCATTTACATCCCTAATTAACTGTTTTAGAACCTGTTTGTGGTTGTTTGTTTTGCTGTCTTGTTCCTTTATTTCTCCGATGTCTTTTCAATCAACAGTAGTTGACATTATTTTACTGTATTCTGTACATTGGTTAAAAACCCTGATTATATACTGATGCAAAAGGCACTGATTTAAAATATATCGAAATACCATATGTTCAGAAGCATGCAATCTTAACTCCATGTCTGTACTTTTTGTCCATGCTTTGCTTTCTTAGTTAAAGGCAAAACACGATGGCAACTGCCTTAAACACAAGTTAAACAGTCATATAAAAATGTATGTTAACTTAGACATGATTAAATCCAACACACATCATACACGTTTACTCTTTCTCAGACACAGACATGCACCAGCACAAACACATACAGCTATTTTCCACTATCCAGCAGTTAACAAGTCAACACCTGACTTCAGTCTGGCAGCACCTGCAGTGTGCTTCTGATAGTCACAAGTGAATGTGTGTATGTTTACTTGTATTTTGTTTGTCTGTGTGGTGGTGAGTGAGTTTAACAGGCAGGTGGTAATGAGGCAGACTGTGCTGTGCTGCCTTCTATAATGAGGTGGCAGGCAGAGTGAGGGGTAGGGCCAGTGCCACTAATGGGCCCCTATAGCCTCTAATAAGCAGTAATTATAGTGTGTGTTTACCAAGTGGCTCCAACACGGTTGAAAAGGTTACCTTCACACAAATCTACTCCACCACTGGCCCTCCCACACAGGGACACCAAGTAACTACACAGGACAGTAATAAGTGTGTACTGTGCACGTGTTGGAATTAACATGTATGCTAGTTTAGGTAGTGGAGAAACCATTATTTGGGTTTTTCATAAATTTACAAGATTTAATTAGCAAGCCAAAATGTGATTGTGCAGGGAGTTTTTTCATATTTACTAGATGGAAAATCAACCTTATTATTAAAGAGTATTATGAGTATTTTTTCAATATTCACTGCTCTTGTGATTAACAACAATTAATTGCATTTATCAGTAATGTGAGAAACATTGCAATACAGACATACTGCATTACCTAGTTTCTTGGTTATTTTAACTTTTTCATATTAACTGTATTTAGTTCTTCATCTTATTTAATATAATTGTGTCACAATGTACTTTAATGTCATACTTCTATACTAAAGCCTGATTTATGCTTCTGCGTCGCCATTGTTGTGGCTGTGTGTGTGTGTTCGTGGTTTCAGAGTTGCGAGCGGACCGCGATTGGCGGTTCAGTGGTCATATTTCCTAACCTCCTCAATTATTCTCTCTTTGACTTGATCCATTGTTGAAACACTCGCACCGCTCCACAAAAACTTTAAAAACAGTGGTGTTGCAGGAAGAAAGACCGGAAAAAGCAACTGCCGGAAATGGCGTTTTGGGTGGATCAATCACAGCCCTTGTGGTCCGTGTCGCCGCAACGTGTAGTTAGGATTTATTGGAGGTGCGCGTCAGGCTACGGAAGCATAAATCAGGCTTAAGGATTATCGGTATGATACCAGTATCGGCAGATGTTGGCTTATAAAGTGAATTATCAGTATAAGCAGATCTGAACATTTCTACCAACCAAATCAACTGAAATGAGCTCTATCTGCAACATTAAAGTGATGATGAATCACTTTTCGCCCAGCTGGGAGAACCTGAAGAAGCTACAGACGAAACACATTGTTCGCTCATAGCAAAGTTTAAGAAAGGGTCAATTTCAAGGAAAAGAGTAAAGTTACTGCTTTACAGGTCTAAATGGACCTGTATGCAGCAAATATCAGAAAATTTCCACATACGAGTACAATCCCTACACTTTTAAAAACAGTGACTTTTACCATTGTTTAACAAATTTACCTGGCATGGAGGTGATCAATATCACAAACACTCAATCCTGCAGACTTTCTAGTGTCTAGCATCATCTATCCAGATGAAAAGAGACAAGTGTCTAGAGGAGTCTAGGACTGAGCTTAGAGGCTAGCTGAGCCCTTTTAACTAAAGGGGAAAAAATGTGAGCACTTGCATTACTGAATGAGCTGTAAAATATGCGCATAAAAAAAGCTTTGTGGGAAGCTAAAAAACTCGCCTTTATTGCTGTTGTACATATTCATCTGTGAGTTAGTAATAAAGAAAGTTTTACATCCCATCACATTCTGTCAAATTAACATTTAAAGGACAAAAACATATTTCAGGTTTTACTGTAAATGCATACTGGTTCAAAGTATAACTCTCACAACCGACTAATAATCACTACCACTGTTGGCTCTGATTAACCAAAATCAGTTGAGCCCTCTTTAGTTGTTTTCTGTTAATGTACAGTAGGATGGTAAGCTCTATGTAACACCTATCTGATACCAGTATTCTCTCTGATGCCATGATGGTGGAACATGCTCTCTTAGAAACAGTCAGAAAGTGGTCATCAGGGACAGGAAGATATTCCTAACAATAATTCTAGTATAATTTATTGTGGTACTTTGAGACTCTGCGTCTCCCCTTTGGTTGCACTCTGACCTCCACCCAACCTCTCACTGACCCTCTGAAGACACTCGGCATTTTGGGGAAGCCCTCTCAGTGACCTCATCCATCACAACACCAGCAGCCAGGCAGCAGGTTCACCCTCTTTCTCTGGCTGCTGAAGCATTGTCTCCTTCCCTGCATCGATATGTCGCTCTCATTCTCCTGCGCTACTCTCCTTCTCTTTTTCTCTCATCTCATCCCACCCAGCATGCTCAACAGATTAATATCACTGATGGTGAGTTTGACCCCTCAGAGTCACACCCTCAGATAGCTCCATCTATATTCTGCTCTGTTCATCGTGATTCTCCCTAGAAAAGCAGAAAATGATGGAATCGACATTATTCTGGAGTACTGAAACTGAGTCCAACTAAAATATTACAACCTATTTCTTATATAAAACAGCTCAATGCTCAATACAGGCAATTCTATGACTAAAATACTCTTAATATGTACTGTATGATCACTGTATGAGACTGTGATTTGAGGGAAAGTTCAGCAGCATGTAGTTATTGCCAAAGGTTTTATGTTTTAAAGCTTTCTGTCTGTCCTTATATGTCCAGGCCAAATCTTAAGTATTTCGTCTGCAAACTTCGTCCACTCTGACTGAAGGATGAATTGATTCCATATTGGTGGTCAAAGTTCAAGGTCACTGGTTAGGGTTAGGTTAACCCTCACTTGTAAGATTTCTTCCAACCAATCACTAAAAATACCCTAAAATCGTGTCTTCTTGACCCCTTCATGTCTGCTCACAATCCACCACTTGTATCCCTCATGGACGTATACAGTTTTAGAATTTCTGCAAAAGAAATGCACATTTATGTCTGTTTTCATTTTCTATTTTGTAGGTACTAGGAGTCAACATGTCGAGAAGCAAACAGCTCTACTCTTGTAAAAAATGACCAAACATTGCAGAAGAAGAGCGTTCACCACCATGTTGCATTGTGGTTGCATGTCTTTAAAAGTTAATGAATATTCCTACTTCTTTCTCTAGGCAGTATGCATTATGTACTGCATACTACCTGGGCAGATAGGATGAAGTCTGACTGCTAGTCTGCCAATATTTTGCAGTAACATGTCCCTGGCATTGCTGGTTTCCAAAACAGAGGCAACAATAGCGCAGCTTATGGCTAAAGCTGCTACAGAGTAGCATTCACTATGATTGTTTAAAAAAAGCAATGAAGGATTTTGCCCACGAAAATGGAGAGTTTTAAACAACTTTTTTCAAAAGCTAAATACTTTTTGGAAAAATATCCCGTTTTCCTTTTATCAATTTGCCTTCTTCTTCAACTCCACCAAGTTCAAGCTTGTTTTGTGGTACTTCAAGGTTTGAGTGTACAGCATTTCACGTATTTGTTTGGTTGTTTGTTTGAATATATATATCTAACTCTCTTCTTCTCCCACTTCCTACGATATCTTTCAGAATATTATCATGGGAATCACATTATTTTTCACTGTCTCCATTATATTGTAGATTTTATAATCTTCTACTGCAACTGCCATTAAAGATCTACTTGTGTCATTTTCATTTCTTTCATTTTTGTTATTTTTCCTCTGTGTCCACATCATGTTCTTCCCTTCTTGTTTGATTTTACAGAGCTCCTCTTCTGCTCTGATTGTTGATGTTTATTTTTCCCTGAGTTTTTGCTCTTGCTGTGTGTAAAGCACTTTGTAAACAACTGTTTTTAAAATAGCTATATAGATAAAGTTATTATTATTATTTCTAGTCAGGTTTTATTATGCACAAACTGAAAATGCACACAGAAACGCATGGATGAAAACCCCACTAACGAGAGCACGCAAGGTTGACAGGGAAACTAATATGCAGCTGTTTTAATTGTACAGATATTCAGCCCATCTGCAGAAATGCTCATGGCAAAAACAGCTCCTGCCTTCCAGTCCATGGGAAATCAGACACTCTAAGTGATAAAATAGGAACACTGATATATTTATTTCTATATTTTAAGCAAAATATTACCAGTAAAAGTGAGAAAAAATCTTTTAGTAACTTCAATTTGTTAAATAACACCTTGGATTCTAAAATACAGTAAATACCTATTATGATATCTATCTGTATATATGATGATATATTATGACATTTTTTCCTGTTTTTGTGTAAATGTATAAACGTATTTGTACACTGCTATTGCAATGCTAACTCACTGTCCATTCCAATAAAGCTCACTGAATTGAAATTGAACTAAAGTCTATTTCCTCCAGAAGAGGAACTTTAAAATAGATGCAAGAAGGTATAAGCTGAAATACTTTAAGCAAATGAAACAGCAGGTCTGTGCATCTTCACTGGTTTCATAAGTCAGCTAGAAAAGCACTCAGAGCGCAGACCTCCGCCATTAGCCCTATCTCCCAATAGTAAAGAATCCTTTAAAAAATTCCTGGATCCAGACGGTGATCCGGATTGGTCCCAAAATCTATTCAGTTCTTCCTTATGCCATTTCTAACATTTCCTGAAAATTTCATGAAAATCCGTCCATGACTTTTTGAGTTATGTTGCTAACAAATGAACAAATGAACAAACCCGTCAGATCACATGACCTCCTCGGTGGAGGTAATTATGATTATCCTATCAATGAGTCAATTTGATTCAATACCACAGTGCCACATGATGTGTTTGTATCCTCACTTTTTCCATTATAATGCACATGACTACATTTTCATTTATGAATAAAAACAGTCTGATATATATGAACTTTGTTATTATTTAGAGAGTGCGTAAGAAAATAATGTCTTGTCTTTACACTATAAACAAAATAGATGAGTCATACAGGTCACTACAAACAACGTCAGCATGCAATAATCCCGATGCATTGTAAAACTGTTCTGACATCCCTACTAAATAGACAATACTTTATGTAATTTCTGCCTTAGTATTTCACAACTGGGGATGATAAAGATTCACACACATTCATTGGTTAGTAACCAAAGTATTTTTGTAATTTTCCTGACACTCCTTTCAGATTTTCATATGAGGAACTAACAGGATTCTTGGGGTTCAAACATGTCGACAGCCAAGAGTATTAACAACATTTATGCATCTAAACTAGGAAAATAAACTGCAAAAGTAAATTTCATCACTGGGAAACGAACCCAGACCTGCATTAAAATAATAAATGCTTAAATTTGGAATTGTCCGTTAAACCCAGGGTACTGGCCTGCACAGAGAGACCTGACCCCTAGACACCTTTGGGATGAACTGAACCACCAACTGTGAGCCAGACCTCATCACCTAACATCACTGTTGGACCTCACTCATTCTTTTGTGACTGAATGGAAGCAAATCCCATCCAAATCCGAGTTCAAAGTCTAGGAGAAAAGCATGAACCCAGACAAGAAGGAGGAATTATTTCAGCTGCAGAGAAGATTTTTAATTTTTTGGCATCTTATATACGGCATATTTTGTCCGCCTGATTATTCTGTCCATCAATAATCTGTGCTATGATGAGCTTCCATTACACTAAATATTTGGTAAACATTTTGGACCAAGATGGTCCAACAGTGATTGATTGAATATAACAAGATGGATTTGATGGGGTTTTTTTTGAGGATATACTCAAATGCCTCACAATAAAAGGACAAGGGAGTAGCACTAGTAGTCAGCCAGAAAATGTACTTTTAAGAAAAATGCCTATAAAAATAAGAGAAAACGCTGCCACTCATAAACACAACACAGCAGCTCTCTGCTTTTGGATCTCTAATTCAACATTAGCAGCGGGGCCTCTGCTCTCTTTCCGGGTGGTATTCCTCTGGCCGTTGGGCCTATCTTTGATGTGGAGATGAATGTGTAGGATAATGTTGGTCCACTATCTCTCTGGCCTTTCACATGTCATGAGAACAGCAAACCAGTGAAAAACCAAGGTCTCTAATCTGGTGCCCATGCTGGGACAGGGCCACAAGTTCGCTCACAGCATGGAGGTAATGTGTGTGCGTGTTTCTGAGTTAAGTTGTCTATCTGTGGGTGGTTTATGTCAGAGGTGGAAGAAGTATTATAATCCTTGACTTGGGGAAAAGTAGCCACACCACATTGTTGAAATTTCACAAGCGAAATCCTTGTATAATGCGTTTGACTGAGAAAGATACACTTCTTCCAAAAACGTACAAAATCCCTCCTTCCAGGCAAATGATCCTGTCCTGTTGATTCGGGTTTACTTTTGTGACTTGATTTTAGTCAGTTCTCGCAATGTTAGCTCTATCTTTACATATCACTTTCATTCAACTGCTAAAAACCGTGGTCCTTTGTTGTCAGATACGTCCTGGTTTAACATTTCCTCACAAATAAAAACAGGAACATGGTGTCAGACCCCATAGCTGTTTTCACAAATGCACAAAATCTTTCTGAAGTGGCTGTTCACATATGCACCTCAACACAATCACAGTACCAAATTACAACATCCAAAGATACATTCAGCTAAAAGTCCCGAGGTAGCAAGGTCACTAATCAAGTGAAACCTGAGGGCTTTAATGTCCATGTGTGATGGAAAATGTTGAATTAAAGGGTGCAGATGCCAGTGACAACGAGTTCTGACACTGGCCATGAGTCACCTGAGCTGATCTGATGTTACTATTGATATCTGAAGATTATTACATTAGTTTTGAGCTCAGAATCATTACCGTAACCTCTGTCGCCATGTTTATAGTTTACATCCCACACATCAGATGGTTTTATGCAGTCAAGCTCTCTATAAGAAAAGGTTTCATTACATGCATGGAGATCACAGTTGTGTCCGTACAGTCTAATGTCATGTGCTGGTCGCAGGATAGAAATGTCACTAGTGCCTCTCTTATCTGGTAAATTTTCCAGAATGTTCCTGCTGCATTTCTATATTGATGGTTATTTAAGGACATTTACCAGGGGCTTTCTTGAAAAATTCTTGGCAAAGTTGGAAAGAAAAATTCAGCTCCTCATACATTACCCTGATAATTTGAAGACATTTTGTTTTGTGCATGTGTAAAAGCACCAAATGAAAGGGTTTAAAATTTCCTGATGATGGTAATTGAAGTTTCAGAGCAAAGTCAGATTATGAGGCAAAGATTTAAACTAGTATCAGGTGGAAACATCTTAAATTCAGCTTCATGCTTTGACAAGCACAATGAGAAAAGCTGTTTCCTAGGTAAATGTTTCAAATCTGGTTAAACATCAATTTAAGGGTGCTAGCTAGCTCGGTTGGTAGAGCAGGCTCCCTTATGTTGGGATCAGTCCTCAACGCTCTGGTCACGAGATCGACTCCTTGTCTCTGCACCTTTTGAGGCATGTCTTCCCCTCCCCTCTCTCCCCATATTTCCTGTCTTTTTTTTAGCTGTCCTATATAGATAAAGGCAAAAGCCCCCCAAATAAATCTTTAAAAAAACATCAATTTAAAAGTCAACTTGTGGGAAAATAATCAGAAAAAAGTCCAAATTGAGACATTGATTTAACAAGGGATCACAGCACCAGCTGGTAAATGATGTGTAGATGGTTTGTCGAGTATTGCTAATGTTAGCAGTGCTAGCACCACCAGTCTTCAATCCACCATGTAGATTAAAGTCCACATGTCTGACCTGAATGTGGCTGCTTATTGTTTTAGTCGACAAGTTATATGGAGTATAATATGAGAAAGTGCCCTCAAGGTTATGATGGTCTTTTATGAGGTCTTTTAAAACATCTTAAACACTTGTATTTCTGCCTTTCCATAACATTGATTACTTCTACTACTTTAAATGCAATTCAGTGACTTTTTAAGTTATCTTAACTCTTTCCTTCTTTCTTATTCCTACTGAATTCTTTTCATTTTTGATATTAAGTCTTAAGTCATTTCTTTAAAAAGATTTTGTATTTCCCATCGTTTTCCTAACGTCCTATTTCTTTTTATTCTCCATATGTTTTTCATGTCTAGTTTTAAACTTTAGTCATTTTATTCAGGAATGGTGTTTAAACAGTAAAACTTGACTTGAGTTCAGTTGCCTTCTGGCTCTGGGTTTTACCACATTTGTTAAAAAATTGAGGTTTCATGAGAGTGTTGGCGTTATCACTTGGCCCATCGCTGTTTTTCCATGACAATGAAAACAAATCCAGCTTACACTCATTTCTGTTTTCTCTCAGACTCTGTATGTGTGAGAGAAAGCCTCCCTCTGTCCTCACTCTATAAAGGCTTGATCTCTGCCTCTGTTGAATATGTTAATCCATCTGGTGGTCCCCCCTGCTCTTTCTGCCCACGAGACCCCCACTGCCCCACTCTCCCTTCCCAAGTAGGGAAAAGGGGATCTGGGATACTTCAGCGGAGGCTTGGTGGGCCAGGACTTCATCCCCTGGTTGATTATGTGAGGAGGAGAGAAGAGGGAGAAGGAGAGGTGCACGACGTAATCCTATTGACCATCCCTGTCCCATATGGTGAACGCACTGGCCTCTCCAGCGGTACAGTCAGTGGAGTGGCAGGGCCAGCTTGCCTCTCCAATCAGGGCACATTTTCACTAAAGCTGGCCGTCTAACGCTCTCATGTGGGATCACTGGTGCAGAAAAGACCAGGATTGGTGTTCGTTTGTCTCTCAGAGTCAACTGAAACCTGATTACAATTTAATTAAATCAAACCACTCCAAAAACACTTGAAACTGTAGCGACTCTAAGGTAGAAATGATCTTAAAATGTACTCCCTCATATTTACATACAAAGTGAAAAGTTTATTATTTGAATGAATGTTTTACATTATTCTAATACATTTATTTTCTCCGTGTCTGCAACTACACTGCAATGCAAAGACGTGAAGAAAAACTTCATTTGTATATTTTTTTTATTTGTTTATTAAATTTATTGTATAAAGACAGAGCATTAATATACATCTGCAAAAGAGGTCAAATAAGCCAGAATTAGCACTGTCACTAAATTTCATTAGTGGTCAAAGGGTTAATAATTTTATACAGATTAACAGTCTTTGAATTCATATCTTGCATATAAATGTTTTTTCTATTGTCTTTGTTAAAAACAGAATATTACTTTGCAAGAAAAAATATTCAACACATCTAGATGTACATAACCAATGTGAAGTTTCAAGGACAAAAATACAGCTACTTCTATAATTATTTTGTTCTTTGAGACAATTCTCTGCCTAATTTATCAGTTTCATGTGTTATATGTTTGTCTTGTGTAGTTGATATATTTACAGCTGTAAAATGTGTGACCATTCTGTGCCTGATTTACCAGTATTGTCCGTTTTTCTGATTGTCTAACACAGTTTAATACATTCAAAATAATAAAGATTTTAATGATTCTCTGCTAAAAATGCATTTTTGTTTCCTCAGATTTAAAATGAAAAATTTGTGGTAACTTTTTGACTTATTTACTATTTTTGTGTGTTTTATATTGGTCTTTTTGAGTTTGATACACAACATGACAAATATTACCTTTGTAAAATATTAAATCACACAAGACAAATGACATTTGTAGTTGTCTTTATTCAGGAATTGTGTGTGTTTTGTTTGTCTTGTGTAGTTTTACATATTCAAAAGTCATAACTCTTTATCATTTTTAATATTATAATCAGTACTATTATTATCATTATTATGATTATTATTGTTTTTTCTGTGTTTTCTGTTGAGATATAAGATGCAGAAATATGATGATTATTTACCTTATTCAACAACTGTGTGTGTTCTCTGTTGATTCATTCAAAATAGTGTAATTTGTGATAAATCTCTCTTTATATTGAGCCAATTTTTTGTCTGTTTTGTGTTTTTCTTTTGTAGTTTTATACATTTAGAGTGTAACATTGTGATATTTCTTTGCCCATTTAGCAGGTTTTTGCATTTTTATGTTTGTCATGTGTAGTTTTATTACATTTAAAATGGTCATATTTATCATGTTTTTTGCCTTATTAGCCTTTTTTGTGTGCCTTTGTCTGTTTGGTTTAGCTTTACATATTCAAAGTGCACAATTCTAGATTGTCTATTTTTGCATTTTTGTGTGTTCACTGTTGGTTTTGTGTAGTTTAAGGCATGAGACACTTAAAGTCTTTGACAAATCTTTTGTATTATTTACCACTTTTATGTGTTTTCTATTTGTCTTGTGTAGTTTAATACTTAAATTTTAAAAATGTGGTGATTCTTTGCCTTAATTAGCATTTATTTTTGTGGGTTTTCTTTTTTTTTTTTTTCTTTTTTTTTTTTGGTCATGTAGAGTTTAATACACATAAACATACATAAAAAACCTGATTTTTTTGCCCCATTTGGCAATTTTACTTTTCTTTTTGCCTTGTGTAGTTTAAAATATATGTTTAAAAGTAAAAATGTGTTGTTAGAATGTAAACATTTCCTTTTGTTCAGCAAATTATCTTGCAGACAAAAAACAGTGTTCATAGTTATACATTTACTTCTAATTTGTCTTGTTTTGTGTAAAACTTTCAGAAAAAGTAAAATTGTAATATCAGCATCTATACAACAGACTACCTTATGTGTGTCTGTCTTACAGACAAAAAATGAGTTAATATCATAAAAATAACTTAATTTAGTATCTTCTGGCAGTGACTCAAATGTATGATTAAAAACAGTCTCATTGCAGAAATCAAAAGCATTTGAGTTTTCTTTACAGCAGCAGAGAGTTCTTGTAAAATATACAGCAGCAATACCTGAAGGGTTTAAAGAGGGCTATGCTCTGACTGCTTCTTGCTCCTAGTCTCATCTTTTTGTTTTCCCCACATCATATCAGAAACATAAACATCTGAGGCTGTAAGGGTCCAATATTGTGTGAGTGTATAGTTGTGGGTAGGGGGGATCTGGCCTTGTGTCAGCAGCAGCCTGAACGTCTGTTCAGCTCTGGTGGAGGTGTGGGAGCCCGCGGGGGGCTTTTTGTCCTTGCACCACTGTTACAATCCACGTTGGCCATTCAGCCGCAGCCATGTCAATTGGCATATGGTTGATTCACCCCCAATGGGTTCATGTAACCAGAAAATGCTGCTTTTCAGGGACCTACATTCTCCATCAAGCGGGTGAGATTAAGATGTAATGTTGCTCTCTCCCTCCACAACAGGGGGTCAGTGGAAGTGATGTGAGAGGGGGACGATTAGGACACATGAGCCTGCACAAGACGCCCCGGGGCAAAAGAGAGAGGCCAGAGGGGATGTTGGGCACGCTGGTGTTGGTGTCGTTCCTCCCTTAACACAAAGACTGACAATCATACAATTACATCAGTTGTTGTAATTGTTATCAAAAGATGAGACTGAGAAACAGGGAGACTTTCCTTCAGTTAAACCCCACAGACAAGCACAGGGGATCATTCTCCGAAACAACATGCCAGCCAAGAAGTAGCACCACAACATGCAGCCAGAGGCTGAAAGGCTGAAACAAGACAACAGCATGTCAAAAGGTTATTTTAGCAGTTTGTCTACATGTGAGGGCAGAGATAGACTGGAAATTCTACACAGTACATTTATCTCACTGTATTTTTCTTCCTCACTTGTTTTCCTGGAGAAATGTTCTCACTGATAGTCAAAGATGAAATTTTCATAACTTTTCAGTGGAATGTGGTAAGATTGCCATTCAACTCTAGGGATTGAAATCAGTCCATGCATAACTTAGCCTTAGCTGCTTCAGTTTGTCCAGATGCAGTACCTATAAAAAGTATTGAATTTTTAAACCCTGTTATTGATTTAATAAACGAATCACGGTCAATATAATTTGGCTTTTCTGACAAAAAATTACAAAAAAAAAAAATTTAATAAAAAACGTTAAAACAGATTTCTACAAAGTAATGTTATTTCAATAAAAATATGTAATTTAAAATAAGTGATAAATAAGTATTCACCCCCTTCAAGTCAGTCTTTAGTAGATGCATGATTGGCTGCAATCAAAGCACTGAGTCTGTGGGGATAGATCTCAATCAGAGCCAGAAGAAATACACTTTTGTACTCAAGTAAAAGTGCAGTTACTCTGGTTAAAATTTACTCAAGTGTAAGTGCAGTTACTCTGGTTAAAATTTACTCAAGTGTAAGTGCAGTTACTCTGGTTAAAATTTACTCAAGTAAAACGTATTTGATAAAAAGTTAACTTTAGTACTGAGTACTGAGTAGCTACTGAGGAGTTGTGCAGTAAAATATGATTTTTCTGTATTGGCAAGAACAACAGAATAGATTTCCAACCAGGTTGTTCAGGTAAAGTCGCACCTCTATAGTGAACTAAAATCTGTTAATTAAACTCATGCAGCCCCCTTTCTCACATATTGTGGACCACCAGTCAGTTTCAAATATCAATAAATTATGGACATGAATAAACTAGGATGAAGACTGTCAAAGTGAGTTGCCACTTCAAAAGCATTCACAGAAACCAAAAGCATTAACATACATGAACAATATCAATGTTTTTATTAAAATGGTGACTTACAGTACAGGTCTATTTCTGTGCTTTAGTTTAGAAGTCAGTAGATGTTTTTATACATTACCAAATGCATTTGAAGTAGGGAAACATGATATCTGATTTTTGCTGATGTCCAAGAGGCTGATATTTCCAGACTTATTACTCGTTTTAGCTGATACTGATATATAACATCTTTTTTAATATAAAAAAACAGACAAGTGTCTCCAGTGCAAGTCTGGTGGTTGTTTTCCATTTGGAGCTTCATCCATGCAAGTAAAATAAAAGTCTACTTTAATAACCTGTACAGTAATTATGTTCATCGTATCAAAGTAGCTTAATTTGGTTTTAATTAGAGCTTAGGTTAGTAGATCAACATTACACTGAGTTTATAAAATATGTTGGTTTATCGGCTAGATTCTGATAATAGATACATATTTGTTCCTTCTGTACATTTTTGTAATTAAGAGTGTTCGAGTATTAGTATCATTTCGTACCTGGCAGTGAGATTAAAAACAATGTGGCCCTCTCTGTAACCAAAGTTGCCAATCCTGTATTTGAATCTATCATCATGTACCAGCTTTATTAAGTATATTACAATGGCTGCAGGTACAGAGGTATAAAAGTGTTCCTGTCACATTCTGTACTCCCCTTTGGAGCAACAAACCAAAAACTAGAGCAGACAACCTGAAAGTCAAACTTTAGAGGATGAGAATAGCTTTTTAATCTTTATTCATACCTAAAATATCACATAGGGGTTGGCCCTCTCCATGTTAAAGGGATACTTCAACATTTTGGCAAATTTGCCCATTGCCATAATTCCAATAGTCTTAGTAATAGGTTAATTTCCTTTAGTTGTTGGTGCAAGCTGTTTTTAGATCTGGGGGGCTGATATGCCAGCTGCTCAGCTAACACTATGGAGACCTTTGGTATTTCAGGCTTTCCCTCATCAAACTCATCAAATACACAATCCAACAACTCCAAAACACTCTCGTGGACAAGCTGATCTGCACATTCACCATGCTATGAAATAATCATGGGACACTGACAAAGTTGTTTTAGAGGCAAATGCAAAGCCGGAACTACACTCCAGACTTGGCTGCTGGGCGGAGTGATTTCAAAAGCGCATGTTTAGTATACTTCCATCAACAAAACTTGAGAAGAAGTTGTTTCTGTGACGTCCAGCCAATGATACTCCAGGTGAAACCAAGTAACTGTGGCGCTGCCTGAGGTGCGCACTGTGTCACTCCGCCCAGTGGTTTACTCAAGAAAGTAGTTCCAAGTATTTACTTCATGTGTTGTAATGTTACACAATTATACGTTATTATTTCATAGCTTGGTGAATGTGCAGGTCGCGTTTTGGAGTTGTTGGATTGTGTATTTTATGAGTTTGATTAGGGAAAGCCAGATGTCCCTATAGCGTTAGCTGAGCAGCTGGCATATCAGCCCCCCAGATCTAAAAACACCTTGCACCGACAACTAAAGGAAACAAACCTATTGCTAAGACTATAGGGATTGTGGAAATAGGCAAATTTTCCAAAATGTTGAAGTATCCCTTTAAAGCAAAAAGCAGAAAAATAAACTTAAAAAAGAAAGTTTCTCAAAATGGCTTTTAAAGGACACAGATGGCCCAGCGGTTTGGCGGACGTACATGGAGGGCCTAGGTTTAAGTCTGGCCTGTGGTTCCTTTCTTGCATGTCATTACACCACACACAGCTCTGTTTCAAGCTCAATCTACTGTTCAACTTTATCAGTGAGGGCATAAAAAATTAGAAAATAGCTTTGATAAAACCGTATTTTTTTTTTTATCATTGAAGCTTACACAAGGTGCAGCCAATACTATGGGGGTAAACTGAGAATGGTACTGAATATTTTCATCAGTTTGGGATCTTTAAATTTTGTTTCAAGGTAAACATTTTAATTCTTTCAAAATATCCCTGACTTCATGATGTATTTTATTAAACAATGAAAACCTGTAGATCGGAGACATTTTTGGGACTATTTGACCACATTCCTTTTTTCGTCTGTCACTGGCTGACCAGCCACTTCCCAACCATAGACTATAGAAAGAATTGGACAAACCCCATGTGACGTCAGTTGTCTGCTTACAATAGGTGGACTCAAACGGCTCTTGAAGCCAATCCGGTCGACCGAACTTTGGATCAACCTAGCGGCCCCCCACTAAACGCGACTTCCTGTCAGCCTACTAGCCTGCTCTGTCTGCCGAGCTATCTGTCAATCAAATGAGACACGCCAATCAGCTTTCATCCTAAATATAATCCAAACGATCTTGGTACAAAAAAATCACCCCCAGTACAGTGAGCCTCTAGTGGACACTTGCGGTATAGCAATTTTTGCACTTCTGCATTGGCTTCATTTTTCAGGACTGGAGGTTGCCGCTTGTTCCCAACACCTCTCTCTGGCCTTTACATCTGTCCCGTGTCCTTCAGCAGCAGAGGATCATTGAGGTCCAGGCAGTCAGCAGGCAGCAGCCCGCTGCTCTATTATGTCACTAATTGGTGGCATGAGTTAGATGGCTGCAATATTAAAAGGCAGGAAGCAAAGTTTGGAGGGAAGAGAGGGGGAGGGGGGTGAGGAGATGGAGAGAAAGAAGGAAGGAAAGGAAAGTGGAAGTCAGAGGGAGAAAGGGAGAGATTTGTTCTCATTAGAGGAGGGCGTGACCATTTTCAATGATAGAAGCAAATTAGTTTGACAGGGGGTGACAAGTTTTGTGGTGGTGTATGTTGGGGGGGCATGTCAGTCTGAGGGGATTCTAGTAATAAGTGTTGTGTACAAGCAGGACAATGGAATTAACAGGTGTGGGTATAAATGCTTCCTTATAAGCTGCTCTTACAGCGTTCACTCTTTGGGTGGGAAATAGAAAATGTGACTGTGGGAACTCAAATGTAAAGCAGGAATGAGGAGAGAGATTAAAATAGAGAAGGTAACAGGAGTCTGAGTAGACTTTGTTTAATCACTGTGAAATTTACAGAATCTTAGAGGTACACCTACGATTCATCAGTTAAAGTATGGCTGGACAATATGGCCTAAAAACAGAATCTCTAATATTTCACAACAAACCAGATTTACGATTTTAACTGATTATATTGCTGCTTAAAAAACTCTATATGAAAAAGAAATGACTAAAAAGTTTTGCTTTTACTTTATCAGTAAAAATTAACAAAAGTAAACTGATCATTCCCTTTCTCAACAATGTGTCTTGCAAGATTGTTATAGTTAACTAAAACTAAAATTCAAAAATCATTTTAGTTAACTGAAACTAAATAAAAACTAAACTTTACCAAAAAACAAAAACTAATCAAAATTGTATAGTGCGCTTACAAAACTAACTAAAATAAAATAAAAATGCAGACAGAATATCCTTAGTTTTAGTCTTTGACACAACCATTCTGACTTTCAGACCCCCAAGTCTGGAGAGTGTAGAATAGCCTGATCTGATTGGTTAAGACTTCACAAAGTGGTAGTTCTATATCTGGAGTTTTAAACATCATCATTAAGTAAATAAAATGATAAGTGAAGATTAGCCTGTTTAATATGTTTTTAAAAATATATGACGCTCACTCAGCCCCGACATCTATCTGTAAAAAGCAAAAACTAACACTAAAACTACTAAAAACTGAACTAAAATAAAGCATTTTTGCAAAATAGAAACTAAACTAAAGTAACAAACCAGCAGTCAAAACTAATAAAAACTAAACTGAAATGGAACACAGAGAGTGAAAACGAAATGAAAATAAAAACTAATGAAAAATCCAAAACTAACATTGGTGTCTTGGCTGTGTGGGTTATGCACAGAGGTATACAAAAATAAACAAAATACATGATTATTGTACTCAAGTAAAGTACAGGTACTCTGGTTAAAATGTACCATAGTAAAAGTACTGGTCTATAAATCTACTAAAGTCAAAGTACAGTTACTCTGGTTAAAATGTACCTTAGTAAAAGTACTAGTCTATAAATCTACTAAAGTCAAAGTACAGTTACTCTGGTTAAAATGTACCTCAGTAAAAGTACTGGTCTATAAATCTACTCAAGTAAAAGTAAAAAGTATCTAATTCAAAGTTTACTTTAAGTAAACTTTCCTTAAGAATATGTGTCTTTTTTTCCACCAGCCGCACCACTGTCTGTGTCTGGAGATGCTTGAATGAAAGAACTCCTTTAAATGATGTCGGGCCAATCTGGCAAAAGACAAACACGTCCATATGAACTGGCCGTGGCAGGGTATGGCACTGGCACAGGTCTGGAACCACGGGATGGTATTCTCTAAAGTCAAACTCTTAAACATGCACCACTGGCTGTAATGTGATCCACCACAACGTGAGTTTAAAAACACTCTAATTCGTCTTTTTGGCTGTAGATCAGTGATAAGAAATTAAGTTTATTAATAATCTTATGACAGTGTGCTTGCACCTGCACATGGACAAGTACTCATGTAATGTGTTTTATTTACCTGACAGTAATATTGTATATGCCAGTAAAATTATGGGAGGGTCAAAAATGAACACCACCAAATCCTAACGCACACTGATAAAGAATATGCACTATGCTTCTTTTAGGAGCACCTAAAGGCACAGGCAGGAATTCTGACTCGGTGGATAACTTCACTCATGGTGCAAATGTGTCTCAGGTTAACAAAATCAACAACAATCCAAAGGAAACATGAGCAAAAGACCCCCAGAAGGATCACTGTACAACAGACTACATCCAAACACAATTTAAAACATATGAAACACAGCTGAACACTCCGCCCATGGGGTTAACTCCAGCACTGAAGGCCATCTCACTCAGAATGGAGTTAAAAACTTTGGGAGTGAGGATCAATTCAGAAATGTTTGACCTGAGATATCAACACTCTGTTTTGGGATATGATGTGGAATCATTCTCTACATGCTCCTGTGTAGTCAACAGAGGTGGAAAAAGTACAAAAGTATTGTACTCAAGCAAAAGAATAACTAATCCGGTTAAAACTTACTTTTTATTTATTTATTTTATTTTTATTTTATTAAACCAGGAAAACCTCACTGAGATCAAAAATCTCATTTACAAGAGTGTCCTGGACAAGAAGGGCAGCAGCACAATGAACAGAGTTACAGACATGAAATATAACAGTTAAAAATGCAGGTCAAACAAATTGCAAATCACAGAGCACAAAGTCATTAGTCAAAACATCTACAACTTGAAGCATCATCCTCCAATGCCTTCAATCTACTTTTAAAAAGATTTAAAGAGACCAGCTCCCCTAGACATAGAGTCTCCTGCAGTAGATTCCAGGCTGCAGGAGCCGCGTACCTGAAACTCCTTTTACCCATTTCAAGATGGACTTTAGGAACAGAGAGCAGAAATACGTCTTGTGACTGAGTCCCAGAGCGAAGACTGTAACTTCCAGAACTTTTCACATGAACTTAAATAAAAGTACTGATTTCAAAATGTATGTATGTCAAAATGTATCTTTTCTCTTATTAAAGGTTTGTTTGAATGGGAGTCATGTACATACAGTTTAATAAGCAATTAACAATATGCTGTTTGTTGCTTTACAGGTGCTTCTCTGTTCAAGTGTATACTATTGTTTCTGTTGCTTGCTTTTCTAATTCTTCTTCAGAGTACGCAACATTTGTGCAGCACTTGAGTCCACAAGGGTCCAAAAAAGTTTTATTAAAAGATTTTTTTTCATTCTGAAAACAAAGCATCCCAAGATTGAACATGACTAATTGTTAAGTTTTTTCTGCCTTACTCATTGTGTTCAAGTTACCTGTTTTAACACTTTTTGCTTTTACAAAGAAAAATATAAATTCCCTCAGAAAAGCAACACTATGCCAGCAATGTTTGGTTATTCCAAAGAGCAAAGCTGGCATAATGCATTACTGCAGGTCTCTAGTGTCTCAAATCTCATGTCTCCTGCAGCTATCTGCCACACTGTGGTGCCCTTTGTGTTATTGTTGTTAACTGATCTAGTTTTCTGTTTTTGTGGTGTTAAATAGCCTGAAAGCGTCCAGTTTGGTTCACATCGTGTCTGAGCTGAGGCGATCTGTGCTATTTAGGTTAATACCCAATGCAGTGAAACAGCTTTTTATAGACAAAACACCCTTCTGACTGTGTGACTGTCTGCAAGCCTGTCGCTGACGGCCTGTCAATCACTGTCACAATGACAACCTTCCTTATTTGTTGAACTGATTTACAGTGAAATTTAAAAAAAAAAAAATTATAAGCCTGCCTTTCAAAAAGTACAAGTTAAAATCTTTTCACTATTTGGCAGTCATTCTGAATATTGCAATATTCCCAAATCATCAGTATTTTTCCAAATAAAATGATCTTTACTAAAGTTCTTAATGTTTTTATATGATTTCTCATTAATTTGAGAAAGTTTCGGATTAATAATACTAAATATTGTTCTCTCGCGCACACATACAGTAGTGTCTGTCTCCAACGACAGCTATTGTGTCATTAAAGGAGGCCATTGTTTCTGATTAATTAATGAGCATTTTTTGTTCTGGTAAACTGGGATTAGCATATTCATAAGGGCAGACATCTTTCAGACAGCTTTAAGCGAATCTGGCGGGTCTGTTTTCTCACTGTGTTGTTGTTTGTGCCCATACATAACCCCGTTTGTTGACCAGAGTCCTACCCCATTAACTCCCATGATCCTCCATGTCACAGACGCAGAGATCGAAACGAGAGAGGGAAAAAGAGAGAGAGAGGAGCAAGACACATATGGCCCCATTTTCACACTTGAGAGAGCACGCCCCCCGGATTACAAACTAAATTGGTCAGGGTTACAAACTGATTACCATGTCTTGTTTCATCTTTATTCTCATACTTAATAAACAATAAGCGACTATTAAAAACATGTTGCACTCAAATCCCTCGACCTCTGTCTCAACCAGACTGATCAAATTAAAATAAGAACAGAATATAAACTGTATTAGCATACATTACTGTTGGTCCTGTTAAGAACATGATTCTCTCTGAAACAACGAATGCAGCAACAAGTAAAGTGTTTCCATTTGTTTAAAAAAAAAATACTGAGTTAAAAGATCTTCAGATTAATTCCTCTTTCTTTTGTTTATATGGACAGAAGATTTTTTTTTTTAACTTTGAGTAAACAGCTATTTAATTTTAATACAAGTTGCTTGCTTATTACAGAAATGTAAATCTATGTGTCTTCAAAATTAATCACCCGTTATGAAAAGTAGTTTTCAATAATGGCTATTTATAAATGATTTTATTATTAGTAAGCTGTTGTTTTTAACCCAAAGCGGCCCAAAGTAAAAGAAAGCACATTCCTAGTTGAACACATTTGTTGTATATTTTTGAATGCATAGGTGCAATTTAGTGTGCCAAAGTTTTCCTGCAAATTGTAGAAATTACGAATAAGAGATGACCAAAAATTGGATATATTTTATTGTTTCCATTGAACTGATACAGTTACTGATAGTTTGATCATTCTGGGTATTACATCAAAGTTTCTGGATAATACTAATTTTGTTATAATTCTGTGTAGCTTATTAGTAAACTGACCACTGCAACATTTTGCTGGCCTTGTAAAAAAGGCTCAAAGCTAGTGCTGCAATATTAATTTAATCATATTTGCAATTGCACTCTCAGGCTGTGCAATTACATATGCAAATATTCTTTAATTTTTAATAATGACACTATTAGAAGTACCATTATTATGTAAAAACTTGAGGTTTGTATTTTTTTAATGCTACTTCATATTTGTGTTTAGTTTTGAAAAGCATACATCAAAACTATCATTAATATCACACATTATCAACCCATGCAGCACTTCTCAAACCCGCAGGGATGCAACATGCTGAGGTTAAGCCACATTTAAATCTATGCTTCTGTATTTGCTTCATCAAGTCCTATATGTTTGTAGCTGTACTGAAACTGCATTACAGTTTGAAAGTTTACAAAAATTTAAAAATAAATAAGTGGTCCAACTAGCCAGAGAAAATTGTGCTTATTCATGGAAATTGTCTCAATTGTCCCAAGTGGGTTTCTCAACAGTTTCATATAACTTCGGGGAAATGTTGATTTATTCTCGAGGAAAGGGGTTTTTGTTTGCTTTAGTTTTAAAGAGAGGAGAGAGAGGTCTGACTTGGCAAAGTATGAGGTGTCATAATGTGCTTCTTAATAATGATGAGTGTTGGACCTGGTACATGTTCAGATCACTGTATGGTCCTACCTTGATGAAGGTTTTAATGTTTCAGGTAATGATGACCGCAGTTCTTGAAGATTAAACTACATCACTCGCCATTTAAAGGAATCGTTCGTTCATCATCACTGGGCCAGTTCAAATCCAAACAGTGGCCTGCAATAACAAACAAGTTTTAAGTGTTCTTCCCGCTTTCTATCATAAATTATTCATGATTGTGTATTATACAGCATCATTACACATTTCTATCAAAATAAAAAGCTAACATCAAAAATGCAAACTTCTTTTTCTTCTTGTAAATCACACTTCTGGTTGGGAACAAGTAGCTAGCACGGCATCATCTATCATAGCTATTTGGAAAGTTATTGCTAGGTCAAGCTTGGTAGGTAAGGTATGTCTGCAGTAAGAGGGGAATTGTGGTCTTTATTTTGAAGATAATTTTAGCTAAACAAAAGAGCCTGAACTGAAAGTCAGTGTTCTTAGCCTATGACAACTTTTTTAGGTTACTAGTCACAGGGAGCCTTTCTAAATCATATCCTGCTTTATCATCAATGTTTGTCTTTAATTAATCATAATTATGATTAATATTGTAATTATCTTAATAATTGCTGTATTTATGACTTGCCTTTCCAAATACTTAAAGACACAGGCCACATAATAGCCTAATTTCAGAAAAGTGTAGTGGCTTTATGGGACCATGAACAATGAAGTTGTGCCATATTATAGAAGATTGAAACTACCTGTTTAGACATAAGGCTGTATTTAGGTTGTAAAGGCAAAAAGTTATTTTAAAAATGTTAAAGCACTTTGTAAACCCCTGTTTTAAAAAGTGCTATACCAATATATTTATTATTTTTATAAATTAGTTATTATATTTTGATAGCACTCTTACCATCTAATGACAGTTTTTTTAATCTTATTTGACTTCTTATGTTAAATCAAGCATAATGAAAGAGTGATGCATTTCATGATTGTCTCTAATGAAAAAATGACTGGTACAACACAGTATGATGACAGACAGTGTTAAATTGAGGTTTTTCTCTTCATTACTTCATTCAGACCAGGGAAGTATTCTTCAAATTATGAGGGGAATCTGCTGAATTTCTTAATTTTTAAGTGCAATTCGCAATGTAGATTTAAGTTTGGCATGAAAAATAATCCTGTCAATTTCTTTTAAATGTATTTATTTATGTTCTTATAGGTGTTTGAGAGACAGGACAGTGGTTAGAATTTGGGAAGAGAGAGAGAGTGAGGAATGACATGCAGAGAAAAGGAGCGACAGAATGGATTCATACCTCGGCCATCAACCTTGAGACTATAGTACATCAGTAGCTGACTGGGGCATGTGAACTCACCACTTGGCCATGGGGGCCCCGTTCAAGTCTCTTTTATATGCTGTAATTTTACTCATGAAATAAGACAAAAAAGATCAAAATCATGAAGTTTTTAAAGTAAGATCATAAGATCATAGGCCAGCTCAAGAGAACTTAGTACCACCATTACAATCATGCAGTCCAGAGGACTTAACAGTGCAAGATTGGAGCACATTAATAAGCAGAATATGCAAGATTGAAATTTACATTTAAAAACATAATGGTGAAAATGCAGTCTAGTTGATGAAATGGGAAATCAATTCAGTTTACATCCACACAAAGCTGCTATATTTTAGAGAATGCTACTTTCACATCACCAAGAAAATGGGAATATAGCACCCAGTAACTTCAGCCTTTTCACATTTCTAGCTGTTTTGTTATAATAAGAGCATTATAATGTTCTTGTTTAGTTAATGATGCAGAGATCTTGGCCACTGGCAGCCTGATGGGACAGTAAAAGGCCAAGTTTGAGTGACTTATTTTCGTCCCATATCTCCTCCCAGTCTCTCATGTTATCTGATCACTGAGCTGCTTCTCTGCCTTATTAGTAACGTCCATCTAACTTCCTCTGACCTGTTATTTCAATCTCTGACCACACACAGGCACGCTCTCTGCTTAAATCAAATCACACGCATTCAGCGACTGCACATCCAGGAGGACAGAGCCAGGTAATACACATCTACACGCAGAGTGACACACTCCCCTACTCACCAGCAATGTGTTGCCTATGACATCACATTGTGTGTTAAAGCCGTACTGGCACCGGGCTGCAGCTTCGTTAACTTTTCTCTTTAATGAGCAGTTTAATTGAGCTGTCTAGCAGGCCACCTGTCGGCCCGCAGCCTCATTACCATACTAATGGAGCGGGATTGTTACTGCTCTGACAGCTCAGGCTGCACGGCCTTAACAGGGAGAGAGAGAGAGAGGCCAAGTAGCTAAAGGGGGACTAAGGCCATACTGGATGAGAGGGATTACCAGACAACAGGAGAGGAGTGAGTAGAAAGTGCAAATAAGAGAATAGACTCTGGTTTTGACCCTTTGAAGGGATACGGTTGGTAATATTCAAAATGTTAAATGTCACAAGAAACCCAGCAAAGACCGATCCTCTACCAAAAACTTTAGGTTATCCAAAGCTTCACGTGTTTTATTCCCTTAGTCCCCAGAATTCACCATGCCAACATTTTTTAGGTATACTGTAAGTCCCCACCACATTTGCAATATTTCTCACTGATGATATGTTTACGCTGTGATTGAAGTCTGTCACAAAGATTGCATTTTGCATGGCTGAAATCTCTGCTTTTTGCAGATGATGTGGTTCTGTTAGTCTCATCAGCTGGTGACCTCCAGCAGGCATTGGGGCTGTTTGAATAGCAGTCAGGATGATGGTAAGTATCACCGAGTTTGAGGCCTTAGTTCTCTGCTGGAAAACAGTGGATTGCTCTCTCTGGATGGGGAGTGAGTCTCTGCCTTAACTGAAGGACTTCAGGTATCTCAGAGTCTTGTTCACAAGTGAGGGTCAGAGGGAGCGTGGGATGACAGGTGGATTGGTACAGCATCAGCATTAATGCAGGCATTGACCCAGGCCACTGTGTGAAGAGGGTGCCGGTCGATCAGAGTGGGTAATGATCAAAATAATCCAATTACAGGTACAAGCTGCCAAAACGAGTTTCCTCTGAAGGATGACTTGGCTCAGCCTCCAAGATAAGGTGAGGGGTGAAGACATGATCCTTTGCATTGAATAGAGCCAGTTGAGGTGTTTTGGGCATCTGGTTAGAATGCCTCCTGGCTGCCTTCCTGTTGAGGTCTTCCAGGTATTTCCAACTGGAAGAAGACCACAGGGCAGATCCACTCACTGGATGAATAATATATCCATCATGTCTAAGAATCTTACAGAAGAAGCAGAAAATGTTGCTGGGAGAGTGATGTCTGGGTTGACCTGTTTAGTCAGCTGCCCCCTTGACCCGGCCCTGGATAAGTGAGTGGGTGGAACCTACCCTAGTCAAACAGAGCCTTTCAGTTTATGTGTTACTCCTCTGCACATGGATTTTCTCCATGTATTCTAGCATCCTCCCAGAGTCCAAAAACATGCTTGACAGTTTTATTGGTGACTCTAAATTGCCCGTAGGTGTGAGTGCACTTGGTTGTGTATATGCCAGCCCTGTATTTTACAATGTTACAATGTCATTTAACAGATGCTTTTGTCTACATCTGGAACAGGTGTTAAAATACTGACACACATACCTGACTAAATTCAATTGCAAAACCTTACAGTGCCACTCAGCAGTTTTATGAGCATTTCCTGTTTATGCATAAAAACACCTGTGAAAATGCTAAAAAAAAAAATGAATCCTAAAAAATAAACAAAAACAATTGCATGCTTTGAGGAGCTGGAAATTTCTGTGAAAACAGATATAGTGAATAAACGATGATGTATGGGAAGTAAATGCTCCTTACTCCCTGGATCAAGACACTTGAGTAAGCAGTCAGGGCTGTTACCTGAAGTCCTCATAGAGCATCAATGTTTAGAAAAAGCTGTCTGAAACTCACTTTCAGCAGATTAAATCCTCCTTTATTTTGTCATACGCGATCAAAGGCCTTAATGCAATGGGTTGAGCCCTCTTCCTCTGTTGCATTTTCTCATTTTTTATGATTGAAAAATCTACTGATTTACCTTCAAACTCCTAATATAAGCCTGTAGTAGTGGATGAAAACACCCATTAATTTGTATTTCCTTTTTCCACGTTTTAAGAAAAAATAATATTGATATAATATTGATACCAGTGTATAAATGTAGTTCAGACCTTAAAGGTCAATCATTCAACCCACTTTAAAAGTTAGAAAAAGAGAAAGACCTAAGCTGATACAGGTCTATTGTTCCCGCCTAAAACTTGACACATTCATTCGTATATTTTGCCTCTATTTGCAACTGATATAGGCCTATATTTACACCCGTACGAAGGATGTAAATGTAGTCAGAAATGTTCATATCTGCCAATACGGATGATTCACTTTTTACTGGTACTATGCCAGTTATATATACTGTGCATCCTTAATGCGTGCAGTGTGTTGTATAGTCAGAAAAATGAACAAAAACTCAATACACCCTCTTTTAAACATTTAAACACCCTTGTTTTCAGAGCATGGCCAACCATGCCATGTAAATATGGGCATTTTGATTGTTTAAAAGAGGGTGCATTGAAATCTTTCTTAAACACCTATCCAACAAGCATTTCAAATATCCACCTTTTGCTTCTGTGAAACACTCCTGTCTGTAGCTTTTTTTTTTTTTGTCACTGTAATCAGCACTGGCATTATCTCTAAAAATAAAAAAAATTACCTGCTCAATTTTCCTCGTGCACCACCAAAAATCCTATGTAGAAAGAGTGAAGCTGAAGAACAAACTTCCTCTGTGTGGGTCGTGTGTTGCTCAGTGTCTTGATGTGCGCTAATGTGACAGGAGAAAGCTGGCATGAGGTGATCTCAGCACAATGGAGGAAAAGGCACCACACTGGGCCTGTTACTTTGCTCTTTTCCAGGCTCATATAGCAGAGACAACATGCTGAGATAAAGTCAGCTTTAACTGAAGCTAAATTAAAGAAAAATTAAAGGACAAAGGAGTTTAAACATGTCCTAAGAAACTCTACAGAAACTGCAGAGTGACTATCACTGTTTTTGGTCAGTTGTTCCAAAGTAAAATTTGGTTTTATTACGCTAACATAAGCTCATGCTGGTTTTGCTGTTGAGCCTACCAACTGGAGTCTGACATTTCATTTGTTCCTACATCTAATTACCGGCTTAATTTGTTTTGATTTCAGGGTTTCCAGGGACTCTCTTCCAGTCAGCGTGATGGCATAAAAAGATGAAGGCGACAGAAAAGCCGAAGAAACTGAATGAAAAAGGAGTCCAAAGAGGGTGATTACAAGTGAAAGGTGGCCGTGCGGATGATGGACAGACTGAGAAGGAGAGAGGTGGGGGTATGGTCGTTTTAGTGAAGCAATATGCATTCAAGGATCCAATGAATACAGCCGAACCCTACCCAGCCACATGCTAATGACGCCAACCATTTAATGTGTCAAATTCACAATTCCCTTCGTTCTCTCTTTCTTTCCCTCTCCTCCGCGGGGCTAATGGCTCTGTCCCCTCCTTTTTGACAGAGAGGCTGTTGGTCTGAATTAAGGCCCATATTGTGGCGTCCGTGCCCAACCTGGGACTCCCCAAGCAGCAGCAGGGACCCTGAGTCTGCCAACACACATATACAGAGTGAAACAATCAACATTAAAGGATATAAACTTTAAAATAATCCCTAAAAATGGCTTTATGTTTCTCCTTTTCAGATCTTCAAAGCTTGCTGGCCTCACTATAATCTAAAAAAAAACTTCAGGAAAATATTACTTCCTCTCATTTCTTCATTCTAGTTTGGCAAATAACAAATAAATACTTCTGTCATGGATATACAGTCCACTGCATAAGTTTGAGGCATATAGGATCCAAAGGATCCACTGCGGGGCCTGATGTGGGGTCAAGGTCAAGCTCGACGGCCCTTTTCTCTGGGCCTTTTCACCCCCAGGATTATGTGCAGTGACTGCTGGCAGTTCCCAGGCCCTTGGGACATCCACAGCATGACCAGGGGCTTGTGGCAACCCTAATGCCCACTTGGATGGCACTCTAAGCCGTGCTTACTGGACACATCCACCCTTCACTCTGCCTGAAAGATGTGGACTTTGATATTTTTTTCAACAGCTAATTTTCCCATGCCCCTGGTAATATGCAAGGACATCCAGAGCATGACCGACCTCAGGCAGGCTTACTCGCCACATACACGCCTAACTTCAGCCTCAATTTTTGGCCCAAACATGCCCAAAAGATCTGCACAGTACTGCATAAGAGCTGTTAAATGGAATATTTTAATTCCTTTAGTTGTGTCTCAAAACTAAGAATACACAGATAACAATATCAGTCCTTATACCAACTCAAAGTACTTGTACTAGCACTCAAAAACATTACTAATACTGTTCTCGATATCAGTTGACAACATGATGTCAGCTTCTCATCGATCAGATGAATTTGGAGCCATGGCAGCAATCTATCAACCATTTAATCTTTATTTTTATAGCTCCAATTTATAATCAAAGAGACCCTTTACAAAGAGGGCAGGGCTAGCTGTGTTGGGGTTAGAGAGGCATGGGGGAAAGCAGAAGGAGAGGTGAAGGAAATGATGAAAAAGAGAGAGGCCCATGACTAAGGCAGAGCATACTACAATATTAATAAGGGATTCAAATTTGTACGCTCTATCAATGAGTAGCCAAGTTTTAGTACTTATTAGTTAGTACTTGTAGAATTTGGTGTGGGAAACACATTAGCAATAATGAATTTTTGCTCAAAACATTTAGACACCACTCTATAATCCGAGATTGTCTATAAAGCAGCACATCTACATACATGGAAGTCATTCTATTCTAATGTACATTGAATTTTGAAACATATATATCTCATTCTGCTAGGCTGATGAAAGAAAATAGATGGTAAAGAGCATTAAACAAAGCTGAATGGTGAGTGGTACAATGTCGCCCAGCAGCAAGGTGAAGGGCAGATGCATTAAAGCTGTAATAAAAATAAGGACTATTCCACAAATAGTGATTCCTGTACCCTTCATTAAATAAAATATCTCTATTCTGTTGTTTAAATGTGATGTTTAACTTGTAGTTGTTGCATATTACTAATATCAGAGTACATGTAAATATGCTCGGGCACGAAGCAATGCAACTAATGTGAAAGCAGACCAGCATGGAGAGCTGGGAGTAATCGTACTCAGACACAGTATGAAGCAATGATGCCTTATGTGAAATTGCCTTTGATCCTTAATGCGGCTGTAGGAATTTTTTTCTTTTTTTTTTTTTTTACTTATTTTTTAATTCACCAAAAGGTATGTTAACATATTGGAACTGCTATTTTTACATAATTGAAATAATCAAGAACCTTGTCTGTTGTTGTTAATCTTTCAAATCTGATATCAAAATTATGTACAAATGAAGAAAAGAAACCCAGAGCTGCAGGTGAAACAATAATAGATTTGATTTGGAGCTCTTTCCACCAGGCTAACGAGTCAAATTCAACTGAAACATTTTTAAATAGGCTCAAGAACACTGCTTTAATTCAGGTTGTAGTTTTGGACTCCAGAGCCGGCAGTATGCAGATGTGTAGGCACACTCTCTGTTTTATGTGTTATTGTCCTGCTGCTTCCCTTTCTGCTCACACAGAAGGCCCCCCACGGGCAGCACTAGAAGAGCCAGCAACCCCTTGCTGGGTTTAACAAGGTGTCGGATGAGTGTATGTCCGTGTGTCAGAGGGGTGAGGATGATCAGAGGAAGGGTCACCGCTGGGGTATTCTCAGGAAGAGGCCACACTTTCTCCGCTCCACGTTAAGGCGGGACAGTTTGAGCCGTGCTGACCACCTGCCTCCTGAGCGGTGGGCAGAACCAAACACACAAAACACAAGAGGCCTGAATAGGAGCAATTTGTGGGAGGGAACGTTCCTAATGACCCTGTTAAAGATTTGTAGAAACTAGTGTTGACGTGTTTGTGTGTGTCTCTGGATTAGGGCATTAAAATGAGGAGATTTATCTTTAGCTATTTTTCTTCATGTGTGCTCTAAGGTCAGGGTTAGGTACCCATAGACAAGACAAGAAACATTTGGAAAGTGACGTCATAAAACAGTATCAATAAAGAGGAAACTTTCTAAATGGTGAATTTATTTATGTGCTCTTTAGTTAAACTTATGACAAAGCCTGAGAGTTAGGAATAAAATTAACTATATAAGCTCTACTTTATTTAGTTCTCTCTATTTAATTTTTTTGGTTAATTCCTTTGTTTTGTTTATGTGTATCTTGCTGTCTTTTGTCTTTATGTGGTTTGAGCTTAGGTCAGTCATTATCATGTATTGCCATTATCAGACATCATTATATAATTTGCAGTGAAAATATATAATACATAAAATACACAATAACAAATATAAAACAAAAAAAATTCTTAATATTAATTCAAGATTTTAGAATACCCTTATATTTGTTCTCATGATCCTAAATATGACACTAATACAGTACACGCAGAGAATGGCACTTTGAAAATAGCCATTTAAATTAGCTGGAGCATGTTTTTCATATGTGAAGCTGCTAAGAAATGATCAGATGTTTAGAACTGAACATATTTTAGTCGCAGCTGTTGTCTCAGGCTTGCTTTGAAGACAGACAAAGATGATAACATTTTTACAGTGCTTTCAAGCTTGTTTCACAGTTGTGGACCCCTGCAGGTCATTTCTTACCTATTAGGTGTTATTTGTTGCCTGTGATATGCATGAGAAGGAGCACAAATTGGAACAAGATCATAGCCTATCATTAAGTTATATACTACATCTTACATTATACAGGCAAAGTTAAACACAATCAATCCCATTTTGAAAGTCCACCATTTAAATTCAAACTTTTTTTTGTTTCATTTGGGATTATTGCGCTGCTTTAAACCAAGGGTTATACGCTTCCTACTTGGATACAGACCTGCTTTTATTTTGAAAGAAAATAAGGAACTTCAACAGAGAAAAAGCAACTTGTTATGGATTAAAACTAAATAATGGAACAGTAAAAAGGTCAATGTTGAGCCCAATGTGCTCAGGCGACCCAGGTTCAAGCCAGCCTATAGCTCCTTTTCCACATGTCTCCCTCATTCCATTCAAATAGCTTTATAAGTATGGAAATCATCTGGTTTCATTTCCAAAGCAATTTACAATTTAAAATTGAAAAATCAATTTGAAAAGAAAATATATACATACAGTGCTTAACAAATTTATTAAACCACCACCCAAAGTAAGGTTTATGCCACAGCTGCCCTAAAGTAACAGCACTGGTAATTACCAAAATCATTTTTTATGTTTTTGCAATGGTTAATACACCCATATGTGCAAGCTCTTTAACTGAAATGATATTTTTAATGCTAAAATATAATTATCATTGTTATCCTTGAATTTTCAAATTTACTGATTTACAAAAAAACCCTGAAAAAATAGTGAAGCACATTATTATTTCTTGATTAATATGTCAAATTATAGTTATTTACTTGCATCCCTGAACAGAAAATTAGTTTTAGTGGTTGAATGTTGTGCTTGGTTAATTTCTGACTTCTCAGAGAAGCCCAGTGAGCCGGCTCAAATTTGGGTATAAAAAGGTGAATTCAGTTTGAAATTCCTCATTCCTGTTCAAAATGGTCAAACGTAGAGAGCTCACTGAAAATAAAAGAGTCTGCATTAAAGCACTTCATGATGCTGGATGGTCTCTGAGACAAATAGGGAAAGACATAAAATGTTCTCACAGTATGGTCAAGTATGCTTTGGAGTCAATTGCCGAGACCGGTACTTACAAAATGCCCCAAGGAAGAGGGAAGGAAACGAAAGTTAACTCAAGCAGATGTCTGACACCTCAAGATTTGAAGAACTAGAGACAGAAGGAAGACCACTGTTGATCTTCAGGCAGAGATGAATGCTTCTAGATCAGAGTCTGAGAAAGTCTCCAGAATGACCACAAGCAGACGACTGACGGAACAAGGCTTAAAGGGAAGCTGCTAAGAAGCCATTATTGAGGCCTGCAAACATCCAGAAACGCCTCAGATTTGCCAGTCCCTGGCAAATCTGAGGCTGGTTGTTGATGACTGGAAGAAGGTACTCTGGATGGACGAGTCCAAGTTTGAACTCTTCAGTCAGCATCGTCACGTTTATGTCCACAGAAAAGCCGGAGAACGTTTTGATGCTAGATGCATTGCACCCACAGTGAAACACAGTGGAGATTCCATTATGGTATGGGGTTCCATTTGTGCATTTTTGGATACGGCATGGGCAAATGAGTGAAAATCGACAGTATCATGAACAAGAACATCTACCACAACATCTTAGTGCATCATGGAATCCCTTCTGGACTGAATCTGATTGGTCATGGGTTCATATACCAACAAGACAATGACTCCAAGCATACTTCAAAGCTGTGCAGAGACTATTTGACCAAGAAAAAGGAATCTGGAGTACTGGAACTGGTGGACTGGCCAAGTCAAAGTCCAGATCTGAATCCTATTGAACAAATTTGGTATTTAGTAGATTCAAAGATTGATGGCACAAAAGTTTCATCTAAAGCAAGTCTGTGGGAACCGCTAGAAACTATTTGGAACTCAATAACAAAAGAGACTGTGGAAAAGTACATAAAAACAATGCCAGCAAGAATACAAGCTGTTACCAAGGCCAAAGGAGGCCATACAAAATATGAAGTTTTTTGGTTACCATGTGTGAAAAAGGACTATTTAGTTGTTTCAGTGTGTTATTTGCCAAATAAATAACCATAACATTTTTAGTTTTAAACAAGTTTTTGAAAGATTTCTAAAATATCTGTTTTCTTGTTTTTAATGACAGGTGGTCTAATAAATTTGTTAAGCACTGTATGTACACAGTCCATTTTTGACTTTTCAGCAGAATAATTCCACATTTTGTGCTTTATGGTCTTATGTCTGTAATCAAAAACATGACTTTATTTAAATCCTTTAAATATGAATTGCTCTGTGTTCCTGTGCTCCATATTCACACTTGCCATGCTCCTTTCATCTGTCTGTCACTATCCGTCACAATGCATGATGGTAAATACTGCTGGGTTGGTGACCATTGGTTGTTCACTACTTCTCACAATGCATCATGGGATATAATGCAAGCACTAAAAAGGGTATAACAATGGTCAGTCAAACTGGACATCACTACAGAATAGTGCACTATATAGTGAATAGGGAGTCATTTCCGACACAGCCGCCATCTTAAATCTACCTTGGAGAGTCTTTTATTTTCTTTCAAAATTAAATCATGTCTGTATGCAAACAGAAAGTCAATTTCCCTCAGTTCAAGACCGTAGAAAAATCCAGAATGAAACAAAAACATTTGACAAATGTGTCAAAAGGGAGATTAATCCTGATGGATGACAGAATTCTGACATTTATCAAGATTTAAATTTGTAATTGTTTGACAGTGAGGTAAATAATATCAGTAAAAGGTTTTAAGGAGACCTAATTGCTTCATGTAAAGGTCAATGGTAGCTGTTACTGTCCTAAGCTCTTTTTTTGCTCTGACTGGCTGTTCTGACTGTGCTCCCAAATACATAGATAACTGTCAACTAAAATGTTATGATATAAAATGCATCCTAACTTTTAAATAACATATCAAAATGTAAAGAGGCAGAGTTAAGGCAGCCTCCTGGAAAATAACGTCTCAACCACACCTCAAATAATGCACATGTATGCATAATTTTTATCCTCAAAGGATCAAAATGTGAGCTTTGAAAAGAACCCCCATGTACAGCATGAACCAAAAAAGAAATTAGTTATTTAGACCGAAGCAAGTTGTTGAAACAGGCTGTAGTCATGTCTTTTTCATCTTTAGGATTATATATTAATATGGGCTGTTAACGGGATTCCTTGGCTTTTGCAGGCAGCCTCAAGGGGACACTCAAGCAACAGCAGTTCCTTAACTTCAGTTTTCAATATCTGGCCATGCAGCTTGAGTTTAGACCAATAAATCTGGACTAACAACCCTAAAGGCTGTCTGGTTTTAATAAACCTCCTAAACTCTGTCTTTGCTGTTTCAGTAAATAGTGTTAATGTCATAATGACGCCTAAATGGTTGATGTATCTGTCTGAAAAACATGTTGGACTCTAGCCATTCAGATTATTGTGCCAACAGTATTTTCACTAAAGTAGAGAGGCCAGGAACAAATGGTTTGGGTGAACAATCTTTTAAGTGAGTGTAGAAATAATGGCTGTCATTATCAGCAGAACAAATACAAGGTTAGCTTTGCCTTTTCTTTCAAAGAGAAAACATTCATTCATTCTGCCTCCCCAGCACCCCATCTATAGGCTGAAACTGAGGGTTTAACTTATTATCTCATCACTCCTTAAATTTTTTTGCATAACATAAATCTGTGCGGAGTGATGAAGTCAAAGCCCAAAAGCCAAAAGCCGTAATTGTCAGGTAATTTTATAGTAATAAGTTTAATGATCTAGTAATGCCTCAAGAATAAGGGGGTAATCACTAAGTTGTAAGTTGGCATTCAACCAAGAAATAATTCGGTAATATTAAGGAAGTATTTCCCTTGTAATAATGTATTAACAATCAAACAATTCCTTGTAATATTGTGGCAGATCTCTTGTAAATAGGTGGTACTTCACTCTATCCTGTAGGGTCAGAGGGTTGCCACAATACTACAAGAAATTACTTGATAATTAATACATTATTACTATTTAAATAATTCCTTCATATTTCCAGATTTCCAAGGTATACCTTGTAAAGTGCTAACTTATTACTATACAATTACACCATATTCTTGGAAATGACTAGATATTTACCACTTGTTACAAAAAAATTACTAGGTAATTAGGGCCCACTAAAATAAAGAGTTACTTGCTCTGCTACTTCAATAAACGTTTCAAACCATTACAAACATGGCCAGTTTTACTGAAATATACTAAAAATGTCTGAGAGGTAACACTGAGTAAATATTCTCATACAGCCCATTAAAGGATAAGTGTGGCCTATGTAAATTAAACGTTTTTTATGCAGCATATTCAAGCTTCCTCATTTCCTTTATGCAGCCAATTCAAATGCACCCCTTTAATTTTCTAACCCTGTAAATTCAAGAAAATCATGTGATTCACCAATTTTGAGACTTCTGCAGCCTCAAGGAGAGATCTTTCTCTTTAATAACCTGACGCATACGACAAGATGCATGCAATGCACCGATAATCCACCAGGGGGCAGAAGATACGACCTAGTGGACGACTGTATGGCATTTAAAAAAGGAGGAAAATAGGATTTTTGACGGACAATCTTGCCAATTTTGATATATAGGCAAGAGAAAATTGAAAATGATGCTTAAATATTAAGTAATATTAACTAAATTGAGGCAACAGGTATGGTTTCATTAAAAAAACACGTTGAAAATATATTACTTGTTTCATAGGGGGATTTTTGTGCTTTTGCTTGATGCTTTCTATAAACCAATATACTCTCGTTTACATATTGAAGTAATCTGATTGAGATTTAAATGAATTTAACTTAGAGGTGAAACTGAGGCAACATTGGCCTACATTTTATTGCTGTTTTGCAGGTTATATCTATGTAATTGGATGAGTGCAAAAGTCCCTTGCACATAATTTCATTTTTATTCTAACTGGCCAATTAAAAAATTGTTTATTGAATAAATACTGGGTCTCAGGAACATTTTAGATTGCAAAAAAGTACACAAATGAAGATGTCAAAAATAACAGTGCAGTAAATAAGTAAAACAGAAAAGAAAAGAGTTTAGGGAGAAGGAGGAAACTTTAAAAACCCAAAGTTAAAAAGTGTTAAGTGTATGTTTGTTTCTGTTCATTTCCCAGGGCTCCAACCTAAAATAAGTTTCATTATCAATTTATCTCTAAACTCTTCAAGATTCTTATGACAAAGAGATTTCACTCAACAGAATGTAACAGAAATAGAAGAAAGAGATCAATCTTTCAATATCAAGCTGTTTGATATGTGTTTGTTTGGTCAAAACTCTCAAGTGTTGTGGTAATTCAGTCTGGAATTCATTTTTTCATGGATTATCAGTGTCTTTAATTGTTGTACAGTTGTGGCAGTGCTCTGTTTTTTCCCTTTTTAACCTAAAATTTATTCTCAATTCTTGAATTCTGTAATGATTTAGAGCTGAAAGCAGAGTTTTCCTTGAAGGGCTGGAAGAGAAAGATGGGAATACAGTTTTGGGATGCTTTTGGAACTGACTTTTGCCATCTAGTTTTAGCTCATTTTGCAGTTTTATGGCTTAAAAATTGTACTTTACCCCAGATTAAACACTACATAGCAGCACCCTCTGCTGACCAGCTGCCTTTGCTGCAGTTGAGCGTGTGGTCCTCACGCCCCCACGTCTGCTCCCCTTCTTGTGTGGGTGTGGGTGCGTGTGAAACCAGTATGCACCTCATCTTCCCTGCATGCCTTTCCCTTTCTTTCACATGCTCTTGACTCGACGCCGTCTCGAGGCCTAATCCTCTGATCAGCATGCCAGGAGAGCTCAAGGGAGTGGGGGGGGGGCTGACCGGACTGGTGGAGGACAAGGGGCCTGAGGTGACGCCAGGCTGCAGCCACTTTCACAGATTGTCTCAGACAACATTTAGTGATGCTGCACAGCTTCAGTTTATGGTGTCCAGAGTGTGGAGGTTTAAGTGGACCACATATTACCCCACCCATCTGCTTAACATCTATTAGAGTGAAGAAGGAACATTAAGAAAATTCACAATTTCCGTAATGTTGATTCGTGCTACAAAAGATGGGGTGAAGTTGCAAATAAGAGGGGGAAATATCTTGAATTGCACTTTCTCTGGTCCGATGTGTCAGGTTCAAGTTACTCACCAGACAAAGACTGAGGTGAATAGGGTGACTTGAGAGACCAGAAGGGATTGAAGGGGAGTTGCTTGGCATACAAACAATTAGCACTCGCCCCTGCATAGCTTGCCATGGCCCCAAATCCCCACATTTGTCCAGACAAATTGACTGGACCTAGGGTCTTGTTTGTCGAGCTCTGCAGGCCTGCTGGAGTGGGCTTGAGGGCAGCAGGGAGTGCCCCCCTCTAGAGCACAACTCATGGGAACAGAACAAATAACCTGCTGTGGTGAGAGAATGAACACTTAAGACTCTGTGTCAAAACATATTCTTTCCTTGATCAAGTTTATACTGATGCCGTTCAACTTTAGGGTTTGGTTGTGTGAAATTACATATGTGAACAGGTCAGAGAGCATTAAATACATATATGGCTTGCTTATGCAATACTTTAAAGTAATTCAATTTTAATTCTGTACTTCCAGTAAAGTCTAAAAGAATTGGTCTTTACTAAACCAATTTATAGAAAAGTAAATTTACTTCTGCACAACAGAATTTTAATCTGAGGAACTGTACTTCAGTTCTTTACACCCTTGATATGTGGCCTCTTCACATTTCCCATCATCGCTTAAAACTTAACCACTTTAAAAATTCCTGATCTCAAAAGCTAAGCAGACCCAGACATTGTTGGTATGCTTAGCATGGAGGATGCTAGAACACCAAGAAATGTAATCTCATGTTTCATCAACAGAGGGTGCCATTACTTAAGTTGAGTGACTTAAAAATACAGGCCAGGGGACAATGTAGCTAATATTTTCAATGTTTGGTAGCCTGAAATAACACATTCCATTAAATGTATTGTAGGGATGCACATTAGTGAAATACTCAGAATAAAAGCCATTTATAATTGGAAACAGTCAGAGATTAAAGCAAATTAATTTGGCACTTAAAGACTGCCTATGAAAACTCCAATGCTATAGAACTGCCTGGACAACACATCATACAGGAATTAAGAAAGACTGATCCTCTGGAACAAATTAGAGATGCTCAATTTTCTATTGTAAAAATTATAAATGATATGAAAGCATCAAAGCAAGAATCACAGAATACACATTTTATTTGACATTCATTAGATTCCACATTTTTTAACAATTAAAAGTAAATATTTTTTCCATTTTTACAACTAATGTCTTTTGACAAAACTTGAAGCTGTGGAAGACTGCTTGTTGTTTTGCTCATGTTGTGGTCGTGCCAGTCGTGGTTGAAGTGGCCCCGCTCGTGGTCGTGCCAGTCGTGGTTGAAGTGGCCCCGCTCGTGGTCGTGTCAGTTGTGGTTGAAGTGGCCCCGCTCGTGGTCATGCCAGTCGTGGTGGTTGACGTGGCCCCGCTTGTGGTCGTGCCAGTCGTTGTTGACGTGGCGCCGCTCGTGGTCGTGCCAGTCGTGGTGGTTGACGTGGCGCCGCTCGTGGTCGTGCCAGTCGTGGTGGTTGACGTGGCGCCGCTCGTGGTGGTTGACGTGGCGCCGCTCGTGGTCGTGCCAGTCGTGGTGGTTGACGTGGCCCCGCTCGTGGTCGTGCCAGTCGTGGCGGTTGACGTGGCCCCGCTCGTGGTCGTGCCAGTCGTGGCGGTTGACGTGGCCTCGCTCGTGGTCGTGCCAGTCGTGGCGGTTGACGTGGCCCCGCTCGTGGTCGTGCCAGTCGTGGTGGTTGAAGTGGCCCCGCTCGTGGTCGTGCCAGTCGTGGTGGTTGACGTGGCCCCGCTCGTGGTCGTGCCAGTCGTTGTTGACGTGGCCCCGCTCGTGGTCGTGCCAGTCGTGGTTGTTGTTGACGTGGCCCCGCTCGTGATCTTGCCAGTCGTGGTTGTTGACGTGGCCCCGCTCGTGGTCGTGCCAGTCGTGGTTGTTGACGTGGCCCCGCTCGTGGTCGTGGCCCCGCTCGTGGTCGTGGCCCCGCTCGTGGTCGTGCCAGTCGTGGTGGTTGACGTGGCCCCGCTTGTGGTCGTGCCAGTCGTGGTGGTTGAGGTGGCGCCACTCGTGGTCGGGCCAGTCGTGGTGGTTGTCGATGTCTTCCCAGTGGTTGTTGATGTCTGCCCAGTGGTTGTCGTTCCAGTGGTTGTCGATGTCTTGCCAGTGGTTGTCGTTCCAGTGGTTGTCGTTCCAGTGTTTGTCGATGTCTTGCCAGTGGTAGTCGTTCCAGTGGTTGTCGATGTCTTGCCAGTGGTAGTCGATGTCTTGCCAGTGGTAGTCGATGTCTTGCCAGTGGTAGTCGATGTCTTGCCAGTGGTTGTCGATGTCTTGCCAGTGGTTGTCGATGTCTTGCCAGTGGTTGTCGATGTCTTGCCAGTGGTTGTCGATGTCTTGCCAGCGGTAGTCGATGTCTTGCCAGTGGTTGTTGTTCCAGTAGTAGACGTTCCAGTGGTTGTCGATGTCTTGCCAGTGGTTGTTGTTCCAGTGGTAGTCGTTCCAGTGGTTGTCGATGTCTTGCCAGTGGTTGTCGTTCCAGTGGTTGTTGATGTCTTGCCAGTGGTTGTTGATGTCTTGCCAGTGGTAGTTGTGCCAGTGGTTGTTTTTGTCGTTTTGGCTGTTGTAACCAAAGATGTTCCAGGCTTAGTGGTTGTTAGAGTTGTTTGCGTTGTCATTGGTATTCCCGTGAATGGTCCCTCAGGAATATTGTCAAATCCCCACAACTGATAAATATCTTCATCGTTGAAGGTTATGAATGGATTAACTACAGTACTGGCTGCTCCTGGTGTTGTAACTGGATTTATTACTGTGCTGGATGCTGCTCCTAGTGTTGTAACTGGATTAATCACTGTGCTGGCTGCTCCTGGTGTTCTGGTAGTAATTTCTGGATTAAACGGTTCAATGGGAATCTCTTCAAAGCCCCACAGCTCAAACAAATCTGGCTCCTGCAGGGATCTCTTAACTTGATGCTTCTTCAAGTTTTTTGGAAACATGGGAGAACAAGCTACCAGGATAGTGTACATTGTCCCAGTGGAGTCCACATAGGCCAGTTCAAAGCCAGTACCCTATTAACAATGCCAGCATTAGTTCTCATTAAACAGGTATCTTTGACCAACACATTTAACATTCAACTTACCTTTTCTGTTAACTTTGAGATCTCCACAAATAATGCACTGGTGGCTCTCCACTGTTTCACCGAGTATCCTTCATTGACAAAATCTGCAGAAAAATTCCCTAAAATCTCAGGCATTAGTGGTTTCAAGCACTTAAATGGCTATTCAATCACAGGAATACCAGTTTCTTTAACCGTCCACTCAACTCAGCAAGGATCATGTAGTTTGACTGTACTGGCAGACATTGACGCTGTATGAGCCCTTTTACCTCTATGGAGTTAACCACCCTTAAGTGACAACAGAATAAGTCTTGAGCCTAAGGTTAGCTTACTTTAACTTGTAATCACAGCATTACTACAAGCATGTGTGTAAACCTTTAAACAAGATAATAAATCTACGTTTGTGAGTTTCAGTCATCTAGCCCTTACCAAGCACTTTCACCCTCCTCAGCTTTGCTTCTTGAGGCAGCTTCACAGTGACACGTCTTGTTCCACAAGTCACCAGAGGGGACACCACTTGTGACAGCATCTCAGGATTCTCACAAACAGCCACGCCTGCCAAGCTCTTCTGATGCATACGATCAAAATAATGCACTTTCAGCGGGGAAACACCACTTCCATCCACAGTCTGGGAATAGACAGTTTGTCATTAATTATGGATCATTTTGTCTTTATTGTGAAGAAAGGTGGAAAGTAAATATACAGACTGATTTGACAATAGTCTTCAATGGAAGACACCAGTGATACAGCAGCAATCTTTAGCCAACATTCAAAAGAAGTTCAATGCTATAGGACTTAATGCTGCTGCCCTCTACTAGAGTAAGGGCCATCATCATTCCCCAAAAGAACAGTTAATTCTGAACTTCGGGTCACGCTGACCTTAATACCGTAGGAATATTCAAGTTTGCAGTGATGTCTGTGGCTACTATTTGCTTACATTTTACCTTTTGTGTCATAAAAAAACACTATTGAACCGATTTGCTAGCCAGAGAGTTGAATGATGATACCAGCTATTTGGTAATGCAACAACTAAGTTAACCAATACCTCAACCTTTGTTTTATAGGTTACCGATGGTTGAAAACTTTACCGAGAGCCACAGTGGAATATTTTTGTACAAGCGTATGGAATGCAGTTGTATTCTTTTGACAGTCTGATTTATGTCAGAATAAAGCCACCATGTGGGCTTGTTGGGAGAGGATAAAAACCCTATAAGTTCAGTGTGGCTAAATATACCTCATCAGCACAGTAGACCTTTTGTTCTGATGCCACACTAGGTGGAAAGCTAAAGATGCCTTTATGTTGCACTACTTTGTTTCAAGTTTTGAGTCTAGGAAACTAAAATGTCAGCCAGCTTAGGACACCGAATGTCCTCTAGATGAGTTTTCTTCAAAAGTCATGTTTTATCAATGTCAGATCTCATGCCTGAGGAATCACCACCGTTAAACTTTTTAAAGCTGTAAGACCACTACCTTTAATGCTTTAAGGTCAGTTGAAACAGTCCTTATGCTTCCTGATTCAGAAAAACTGAATCAAATCTAAAGTATATTTTTTACCATTCTTCACAAAAAGGTTAGGACGTTAGATTGCTATTGACATACTAATAATGCTGTCAGTCAATTTAAGATAAGATTTGATGACTTGGGCTAATTTATGAACATGCCTTTGTGACACAGGCAGTTTTGAACCCGACTTAGGCCAAATTACTAAACTGTGTTCTTTTTTCCCCACTACTGTGACAGTTTATGGGGGAAGGATAAAACTATCATTTAAAATGCTTGTGAAGCACACAGACTGAGACAGCGACATTCTGCATCAAGCTTTGTTTTTTGATGCATTTACCCACAGGAGAAAAATTAATTTGACAGTACAATGAGAACTAAATTGCATTTTAGTCTTGTTTACATTTCTAGTTAAAATTTTTCTCTCCTTGCAGAAAAGTAAACTTACTTTAAGTCAGAGTTTTAGTCAAAGATCTATTTTTAGCAGGTCGTCTGCCTTATTCATACAGGAATACCTAGGAACCTCTGGCAAATTGTAACAGTAGTGCAGGACATCTGTTTTAAATCCCATATGAAATTGACCATGTCTGTAATTTGCAGAGTAAAATTTCCAGAGCAAATTACCGACCATATTTCAGCACAGAGAGGTCCACAGGTAATACTAGTCCTGTACAAATCAGCATCTCTGTAACTTAGGGGGGTAATTAGTTTTTTTCTTCAGTCCATGCAGCTTTCTCTGCTCCTTTATATGATAAAAATATTATTACAGACTTCACTTATCCCGTGTGAATGGGCTGCATCAAATACCGACATCCTGAATAATTTAAATTTAACAGCAATTTTTGGTCATAATCTTGATTGACTATAATTAACACCGATATGGTCACAAACGTGTCTTAAAACTGATTAAAAAATATCTGTAACATTTATAGCCTAGTCTATATTATAGTAAACCTTATTACTAATAGGGAACAAGTCCTGCATCATGGCAGTAACTTTACTATCTAGGTAGATTTTCTTTTTTGAAGCAGCTGTCATCTTGAAAAGCTTATAAAATGGCCCAAGTCACACTCTTGACTTAGGCCATTATACTAAAGTGGTAGGATCACATGATCTGTTCAACTGAGGATGTTTTGATCTTGGCAAGCATCATGACTGAGCCAAAATAAACATTTTTGTAAAAACATGACTTAGGCCTTTATTTTAGGAAGGTGTTGATTTTTTAAAAATCAGCCAAGATGTGAAAATCATAGTAATCATAGCAATAGTTGGCCAAATTACCTTATTACTTTTCATTACAAACCAATGCTCATCTCATTCAATAAAGTAAGTAAAACATATACAAGTTCTTTACATGCAGACATACTGCTATCAAATATATGTAAAAGGAAATGAAATGGAAACTTGTTGGCAGAGCACACTCAGCAATGAGCTCTCCCACTGATTGAGGTGAGAGCTGATTCACCCGTCTATGACGACTGCAGCCAGCACAGGTGTGCATGTTTCAAAATGATTGTGGCAGGCATGAAAAATTCAGCAGATTTAATAGCCAGGATTTGGCAGAAAGCACACAGAAGTTTTCTGACAAGTCAATGGGTTAAATATTGTTATCATGACATACCCCATCAAGTATTTACAATAAATCCTCTTTTCAGCTGCTGATCATTATAGATGCTGATGCTTTGAAATGAGTCTCAACTTGAGCAAGGCAGCACAACTTCAATAGGAGAAAAATGACTGCTCTGTGAATTTGGTCACTTTTCCAGCCGGTTTTGAACACTGGTCAATTTGCAGTGAAGAGAAGAGGGCACAGAGTTCAGATGTAAACCACATTTTAACTTTGTTGTTGCCAATAAGAAAAAGTCCTTTACAACTGCACATCAAACCACAGAATTTGTTTTTGTAGTTGGGACAATAAATCTATTTACCCGATTTGTTGTTTGACAGCCAGCGTAAGAAAGTTTAACCAGTAACCACCTCCTGTAAATACGGACAGCACTGTTGCACCTGCCAGGAAGTGACAACAAACGAGCCCCATCTGAGTAAAGATTCAGAAACAAATTAGTTTTCTAAAAGTTATTTAAATAAAGATGCTATTAAAATTTTAATTGATAAATCAAACTCACCTGCCAAGTGGAGATTTGTGTATCGGATGAGTGAAAACCGCAGGGATACAGTTCCATTGCTGCAACGATACTGTGGCTGGTTAAAATCCAACGTGTCTGACCTTCCTCCACCACCTAGAATGAAAAAAATGTTTATTTTAGGTTAAAAAAAAAAAGTTTGACAAATTCTGCTTTTCAGTTATGTAAATTCTGACTCTCTGAATGAAGTCCTTAACCTCAACTCTGAGCTCTATTTACTGATTCTGCATAGAGATGTAGTCTGTACAAAGTGGACTTTTATTTCCATTTGTAGTTGGAGGAGTATTGATCAATTAAGTATAAGCAGGATTGGGCATACAGATACTGTTCTAGTGTTGGTAACTAAATAGGTGGTCTATGCTGATGACAAACCAGCTCCAGTAATAAGAGTATTTAGTCTCTAAACTTCTCTAAATCTTTTAAAAAATGTAGCTAACAATTATTTAAACACTTAAATGTGAGCCACAAATCTGCTCAACAACATGTACGAAGCCAGCCAGAGGTTAGATTCCCTTAATACTTGGAGTGCATCAGAAAGGAATGAAGCAAATCCATTCCAGGGTAAATTTCATCAAATAAAACAGACTGTTGACTACATTTTTTTCCATTAAGCCAGGACTCAGACTAGCCAAAAATAAATCATTGATAACACTCTGATAAATAGTTAAGAGTTTTTCAAGGAAAACAAAGTGTTAGTACTCTACTGCTAGACATTCAAAGTCCATGACACTTCTGCATATAATATGCCAAACAGGTGGAAAATTAACCAATTACACTCACTCAAATTACTGTAATTGAGTAACTTTTGAGGTCTCTTGTACATTTGCATTCATTTTATAAATCAGAAATTTTGCTTTTACTTGAAGCAAGCTTTGAAGCAAGTTTTGTACTTCATTGCTTTTACAAAAGCATTAAATATTGAGCAAAAACATTAACACTAAAAATCAGGTCAAAGCCTTTTAAGCTTGCCCGTAGTTTGGCTTCAGTTACACAATATTCAGAAGCACTAAGTGAAAAAAAAATTTCACAATTCAGTTTTAAATTTTATTTTATATTCATGTTATCCCACATTAAAGAAAGATACTTAACTTTACACCCCCCTCTGATATCATAAGTTTCCACTAAGTACTCTGAGTAAACTTTAAATGAATCAATTTTTACTGAAGTAGATTTATGGACCAGTACTTTTACTTCTACTCAAGCAAATTTTACAAAAGTAACTGCACTTTTACTTGAGTAAAACAGTCTGGTCCTCTTTCATCTCTGCTGTCAAAACACAAGAGATTGGGCAGAGAGCAGTCAGTATGATAGCATTTCATTCAGTGTATTTTGAAGTAAATCATATACTGATAGTGCATGATTATGAGCATTTTGTAGTCATTTTATTTAACAATGTGGCAAATTAAATTAGGCTAGTTAAAAAATGTTTTAACAAAAAGACTACAATGAAGGTCTTTAATGACTATAACTGGTCTTAAATATTTGAGTTTTTGTTGATTAAAATTAGAATAAAAATTTTGGAAAAAAAAAACAATTGCATCTCCTCTAGCTTTTCCAGAACTAAAGAAAAAATTTTCACATTGTAAAATACCACTTAGAAAAAAACAATTTGAGTTTAAGGTGTTTCACTAGGAAGCTTAAAGTGATTAACAAAAAGCTTATTTCTTTAAAAAGATTCTAATGTGAATTCAATAAAGATGACAATTAAAACTATGGACAAATGTATATTTGAATTTACAGTTTAAAACATAGGTTACTGAGGAGTGGCTGGATTTGGTGGGATGCAATTTAATATGGCATCTTAGTTCTTAGTTAAACAAGCTACAAATCATAAAGCAGAAAACCACAGCAAAGTAGGAGTTATTTGCTAAATCAGCTGAAGGCCCAAGAAGATCTGGATTATCCCAAAAGCATCTTGAGGCTTACAAACAACCCAAGTTTCTTAATTAACATATGAAAATCAGTACTTATATCATGCATTATGAGAGAAGTGAGGATGCCATGAAAAGGGCTTACAGACCCCTCGTCGTTACGGAAAATGTAGTAAAATTAAAACTGGTAGTGTCAGTTTAGGGCTTCCGTACAGAACTATTTCAAAGCCATTTTGTCCTAAATCTAGGCTACGCAAAGAAAGCTCGTGTTCAACAAATAGTTTACCTTTGAGGAACTGCCAAACTGGCACAGGGAAGCTTCGGTCAGTCGAGTCTTCCGGAGCGGTGTCTACCTGCTGCTCATAGCCGCCAACGAGCTCATCCTGGGCGGTCAAATGAACACGAGCGTACCGGTGGCGTCCTGCGTTGCTGAGCTGGGCTAGTGACAAACCGATCCAAACCCAAGCTATCAATGCAGACACCATGGCAGCGCTCCGGTAAGCTCAGCTCCCCTCTTCCGCCCAAGAACAAAGATGAAAACACCGCACAGGTGCGCCTTTAAATGCTTGATGAACATCACCTGTGTCTAATTAGGTGGTGGGTTAGTATTCAGACGACGGAAATTGGAGTGAACTTAAACTGATAATAATTTCAGAGATACTTTTATTCAACTATTTTAATGGTAGCCAATTTGGTTATTTTCAGCATTATTATTTAATCAAAATGTACCTCTAGAATTGTTCATACAGATAGCAGCCATGGATATAATGTATTTTTTCGCCAGCTGTTGTCGCTTACGGCCATACCACCCTGAACACGCCCGATCTCGTCCGATCTCGGAAGCTAAGCAGGGTCGGGCCTGGTTAGTACTTGGATGGGAGACCGCCTGGGAATACCAGGTGCTGTAAGCTTTTCTCTTTATCCTCGCACAAGTCAGCAGAGGGCGCTGCTGCTTCATCAATAGTAGAGGGACATTTAGAGATATTGGCCAGACGAGACGTTATTCAGCAGTCACTTTTTTCAGGCGACGTAAATCTGTCAAATTTTAGGTTGTGTTTGTGCAATTGTAACATACTTGCTTGTAAAATATGAGATAAATGGCAACCATTTATCTCATATTTTACAAGCTTGGAGCTACTTCCCAACTGAATGTGTGCCTGTTTCTGTGTCTGTTGTGAGTCGGTCATATTGTGCTGGGTTGAGGTGGGGTGGATGGGGGTGCTATATTGTTCCTTTGCTTGGGATGTTTTGCTTTTGTTTACATGTATCTGTGTAGGTGTATTTAAGTGTTTGCATGTACTGTATCTGAATGTATGTGTACTTTTTTAGAAATGTAATTCCACTCAAAAAAACAAAACAAAACAAAAAAAAAAACTCTAAGTCAGTTTTGTACTATAGATTTCATTCAACTCAATGTTTTAGTCATAATTATTAGCTCCTTTAAAGCAGTAATTCAAATAAACATTAAGAATGATAATTTAGTATCATCATCGTCACAGATGAAAATGAATATAGTACAACTTTACAAGCTGCACCATTTAAGACACCTATCATAGGTGCCCTTATTACAGTCAACTGATTTTTGTTTGTTTGTTTTCATGAAGTGGTCCATTCACTTATTGGCTAATTTTACTTTTGGTTAAATAATTCAACTAATAAATGGTGAAATTTGTTGTTAAGCATTCATTAATTGGTTTGTTAAGGTGTGCACCTCATACCATGGACTGTTTACAGGTATTCCAGGACTTTAAACTGTAACAAAATTAAAAAAGTTTAGTATTGCAATAAAGCACACAGGAGTAAGAAATCACAGGATAAAATAGTAACGAGTGACCTCTTTAGGCCTGTCATCTCCAGGAGTGGGGGAAAAGGTAGTTAAATAAATAAATAAGAAAGCTTGATTTGAGGTGAAGAGGTGAACAGAACTGTTGAACAACTTGTGCTAAAAATGTTTATAAAATAATGATTTCTATAAAGTATTCATCACTAGTGATCAATGATTGACAGCTTAACTTTTTTATCCCTAATTTTATACCAGTCACTTGTAAAGAATTACATGGCAGATACATATTAGCAATGTAATTGTTTAAGAGAATACATTGAAGTATATTCTGATAATGCTGTACATTTCGTTTAAACTTCTGGTAAGTTTTACCGAGACAGAAAAAAAAAAGTTTTAAAAAATGTAAAAACAAACAAACAAACTAACAAACAACGAGAGTAGATGATGAAATAAAAGCAAATGTAATTTGTCATCTAGTCAGTTTTTCCTGTATGTTCTGCTTCATTACTTAAGCAGCAGCGCCCTCTGCTGACTTGTGCGAGGATAAAGAGAAAAGCTTACAGCACCTGGTATTCCCAGGCGGTCTCCCATCCAAGTACTAACCAGGCCCGACCCTGCTTAGCTTCCGAGATCGGACGAGATCGGGCGTGTTCAGGGTGGTATGGCCGTAAGCGAGTGTACCGACTGTAAAGGGGGTTTCTATACATGGTGTTATTGTGTATTAGGTTGTGTGGACAAATGTAGAGAAGTCATATTGAGGCTGAAAGAAAGTAATGTCCTCTTTTTATACATTCTTTATCTCAGATTAGGTGATTGTAAAGTAGTGTAATAAAGGATAAAATCAATGTAGACTGATAATACTTTAATAGCAATTTATATCAAGGCAAAGTAACACACTTAACCTTAACAGTAGGCCTTACTTTTACAGTGTTTGACAAGAACCTTTTTTCTAAAAAGATAGCGTTATCAAACAATTTAAGAGCGAGTCAATGTAGTACTGATACTTATAAAATGGGCATTTTTCTAATTGAACACGCCTGAACTCGTCCGATCGCAGAAGCTAAGCAGGGTCGGGCCTGGTTAGCACCTGGATGGGAGACCGCCTGTGAACACCCAGCGCTGCAAGCCCCTCCCTCCATCCCCGCACAAGCCAGCAGAGGGCGCTGCTGCTTCACTTACAGTACAAGTACAAGTGGAATCATGGGCCAGAAATAATAAGCCGCCATGCAATTTTTTTTTGTTGTTTTTAATTTACCTTTTACTGTGGTTTTCATAATTTAGAAGCAATTACGACCAGTACACATCAAGACCCAGAGTGTACATCTGCAGGAGATCTTAATGGTTTTTTATGAGCACTTGAAAGATATTACTTGGACTTATTATTGATATTTCAATGTCATGTAAGGCTACTCCATATCTTTAATCTACAAAACTGTATTTGCTCATTTTATTTTACTCGTTAGCCTTCATCATGTCAACTTCTTTAAAGATTTAGATCAACAATTCAAATAACCCTTAACAATCGTACAGTTATTATTATTATAATAGATTGTAGTAAAACTTTACAAGCTGCATCCTTTGAGACACTTACACAGATCAGTCAGTCCTGAAATGGTCTATTCACATTTTTGCTTATTTTACTTTTGGTTTAATGGTTCATTTTGCCTTTATTGATTGGTTTGTTAAACATTCTTTGAGTATTACAAAGAAAACATATAAGAAATGTATAAATTTTCAAGTCTGTCCATATTGATAAATTCTGGTAGTGTTGTAATTTTTTTGTTAATTTTTGGTACGTTTTACCAAGACAGAATAGAAGACAAGTAAAACAAACACTACAGAGATCAGATGATGAAATAAATGCATGTATAATTTGTCCTCTCCTCAGTTTTTCTGTATGTTGTGATTCATTAATGATGCAGCAGCATACTCTTCTGAATTGTGTGAGGCTAAAGAAAAGCTTACAGCACCTAGTATTCCCAGGTGCTGTAAGGTAATGAATGTAATTTTTCCCCTGCAAACCTGTCTGTTAGACTCTTGTATCAAAATGAGATCAGATTTTAAAATTCATGCAAAATTAGCTGCACAAAAACAAACTAGTCACTAGGTTAACAGTACGCATAAACAGAGTTCTACAGAGCATGTTGCTACTAGTTAGTTGCTACTGAGGAGTTGTACGGAGCAACCCTTTCTTAATGGCAATAACAACATGAAGTATGGATCTAAAACCTGGTTGTTCAGGTAAGTCACACCTCAGTAATACGCTGAAATACAACCGCTGTTTTCAGATGTGATGTAAAGTCATTCTCTATGAGGTACAATGGTATACTCAAGTAAAAGTACAGTTACTCTAGTTAACAGTTAAGGTAAAATCAGTGATAACGAAATGTACTTAAAAAAGATGTTTGACAAAAAGAGGCTTTGACATCTTTGAAACTGTGGGAGTATATGCAATGACTATACATATTTGCACATATCTATAAATACATGCACATATCAACATATACACGTGCATATCTATGTACCTAAATGCAAGTGAGGTGGAGTAAAACATTTACAGGAGTGTTACAAAGTCTGATTACACATAAAAGATATTTTTTTTAAAAAGGGTGAAATATATGCTAAATTATTCTAGTCACATGATACAAAACATTGTGGATTAAAGGTCAAAATACTCCAATTTTGATCTATATGTTATTATAATCCATATGGGTTGGAAAGTAACATTTACTTGCCGTGCTATGTTGTACCTTTTTATGTACTTTTTAAAAAACTTTTTGTGATTTAACTTGTACTTAAGCATTTGTTGTGAATGAAACGATGATTAGGTGAGCTCTTAACATTTACAGCTTTTCAAACAACTGTTGTGGTTCTTGCAAAAGTATTGTCAGAAGTGGGATTCGAACCCACGCCTCCATTCGGAGACCAGAAGTCCCGTACTTAGGAAGGTTTGATACCTTGAGTCTGGCGCCTTAGACCGCTCGGCCATCCTGACAACTGGGTGTTATTGGCGGCCAGAGGGCTGTTTGACTGGTGCTTAAAAATACTTAAAGTTAATGATTTTGTCCTTTAAAATGTAATAACTTTGTGTATTCTTAATGCGTTAACTTAAAGTGAAAAGTTTATCTCAGCTATTCGCAGTAGACATCTAAAAGTAAAGCCATCGTGTGTTTCTTTCTCAGTACGTCGTGACACTGCGAAAGACTTTGACCGAAGAGTTTCCACGTGTTTCCCTGCACGAGACTCGACACGCTGTCAGATGTTAGCTCTCTTTCTGAGTCAACGACTTGTTGTTTCGGGTTTATTAGTTTATTTATTAGTTGCTTCGGGTTTATTAGTTTACAATGTACAGTGTATCAGAAGCCAGTCTTGTCGTTTGGGTTAAAAAGGCACCCCTTCCAGGCGACGCTGTGGTAGTAGCAGCTATAAGAAGGTCAGTTGATGACACCATAGTCGCTTACGGCCATACCACCCTGAACACGCCCGATCTCGTCCGATCTCGGAAGCTAAGCAGGGTCGGGCCTGGTTAGTACTTGGATGGGAGACCGCCTGGGAATACCAGGTGCTGTAAGCTTTTCTCTTTTTCAATTCAGCAGAGGGCGCTGCTGCTTCATTAATGAGACCAAGAGAAATACTTGCCAGCCTAAACATAAAAGACAACAGTAATGGAGCAAGTGTAAAACAATTCATTCCTCACACTTCATCAGACCTTACCATTGTTAATACTCTATCAATATTTATTTCAAATTCATTTATTTGTTTTTAATTTTCATTGCTCTTCATTGTAAAGAAAACTGATCCAGCTTTAAGCTTTTGCTTAAATGCTTGATACCACACTAAATTGTATCTTATCTGGAATGCTTTAACAACTTTGTTTACTTAATATTGGTCCTTTACGTGTACCTCTGTTTATCAATATCTATTTCTGTTGTGTTTTAGTCCTTTCGCACTATGACCACTCTTTACACTAAAACAATTCCTGCCATCCATTTTATATTTTGGTGTACAGCCCGGTTCACATATTCAACCACTGCCACTGGTCAAATCTCTCAGTCATTCACTTAAAAACATCTGTTCATACTGTTTATATCTTGTAGATAGAAGTTTGAAAGTCCGGACCATACAACAGGTGTGAAAGCGTTCTTAATGACGACTTTTTGAACTATTGTGCTCCACTTCTCACAGCAGGTGCCCTTTTTTTGTCATTTTCACCCCTGCCCCTTAAAAATCCTGAGTACTCCACCGACTAAGGTGTTTAACAGTTTATGGCCAAGATTTTGTGAATAAACAGGAATCTGAATAAGTAGATTTATAAGATATAAGTGGAATGCAGTCTCACTAAACACTTACCACATTTTCTGTTGTTTGGACGTGTGATCGTTGGTGTTGCCAGTCACTTTAAATGTATTTTTTCGAGGATCATCTAATTATTTATCATGTATCAGTGTGGTTAGGAAGCATACACATGGATCAAAAGTTATTGTCAGAAGTGGGATTCGAACCCACGCCTCCATTCGGAGACCAGAAGTCCCATATACAGGAAGGATTTACCTTGAGTCTGGCGCCTTAGACCACTCGGCCATCCTGACAACTGAACATGCGCTCTTGAAACAGAAAGTAATATATTAACGACTTTAGGTTATTGTATTTATGGTTTATATCGGAATAACGAGTTTATTCTTTCTGTTCTGTAACCTCTGTATCTTGAGCGCATATACGTCCAGTAAACCCAAGTTATCACTCTCTAAAGTGCGATTTCAGCCGTGTTGACGGTGTTAGCTTAGTGTTAGCTCAGTGCTTAGCTTTCCACTAGGGGCGCTAACAAACCTCATCAGATTACTTCCGGTGGTTTGTAACGTCACTCCCTGCCCACACCCTGCATTTACGTGTCGTCGAAATTATAAGGATTATGAGTTTTTTAGGCTCCCTCAAAAAACGTGGGAATAAGCTGTCCAGTTTTGTTTAGTTACATGTCGAGTGTATGTTCTTGACCTCTTATTACGCAGAGTAAAGGCAGGCGAAAGTAACGGTTGTCAAAAAGGATTGTAAATCGATTGTAATTCACTATCTGTATATAAATATATTTTAATTCATTTGTATTGTTTAAGTCATTTGTTGCCAAATTAGTCTAGTTTGGAATAATAATGTTACAATTTTATCATCTAATACCCCCTTGTTGTCTCCAAAATCCCTGTTGAAATTCCTACATGCCGGAGTCAGACGAATAACTGCTCTGGAATTTCGAGCATCCAAGGAGACTGTGAACGCAGCATTACTACATAACCGTCGCAAGTCATTCTTATGAAAGCATAACATTGGACTGTGTTCTCTAGCATATCTACAACTTCACTCCCTTGACGGACTAACTGCAAAGACACGCTTGTGTAAAACATGTCGATTTATAGAAACGCCGTTTGGTTCGTGAGAGGACTCCAGGAGTACACAAAGTAAGAGTTTTCATTCTGACAGGTTTCACTGTAAAGTCGCTGCTCGTTTAGTTCTTTTAAAGAACCTACATTTAATCCTCTTTATGATGTATTATCCTCCAGAAATACCTTAAGACTGTTGCTGGTTAACTATAAGGTATTGCAGAATACTGTAGGCTGTGGTTTTTATTGTAACCCGTCTTTTAAATCTAAAAAGTCGCTGATTTATAATAGATTTCACTATCTAGACCTCAGGTGATGTCTATGGTTAATTTTATCTCATTGATAATGAGTTGCAAATGAAGGTATACGGTGTCACCCTTAAGAGCTAGATGAAGTTGATGTTGTGATTTTAGTCAAATTGGAAACATTACATTTAATTAAAAGAGATACACTCTTTTACAGATGAAACAGAAGTTAATGAATGCTCACTTTTGCACTACAATTTAATTCAAGTAGTTTCTAAACGTTAAAAATGGTCTGTAGGGCAAAATTGTTTCCCTCCCAAAAATAGAACTCTATTTGAACTGTACAGCCTTATTACATGGAACCATGACTAAACTGAGCTTCCAGTAACTGATATCATATGGAACATAGTCATCAATGATGCATATTTTTTGTTAAATGACTGCCTACTCTTAAAGGTGCCTGACTTGTTGAATTTTCAATGCTAGAGCCAAAAGTGTTCAATGTTGGAGGCTTAGCCCAATTTAGGAAGATCTGGAGACATGTTACCTAGAAATTACTTATCAGGCACTTATCATGCCCTGTTTTAAATATAAAAGTAGGTTAAGAATGCAGAAAATGTTCAAATTAAGTACAACGTTAAGTAGTATGTTTTACTCTTCAGTATGTGCATAAAGTGTTTATAGTCATAAAAATGGTCAGTTGGTCACAAGAATAGTAGATTTTTCATGTCATGGCCAGCCAGGTTCATTTGTTTGTTTAACATCTATTTCTCTTGGCAAACTTTTGTTGAAACTGATTATGTTGAAGTTTTATTTAGAAGTTGAAATACATTTTTTGAGTAATCCTGATGAGTTACTAAAACTCAAAACATTAGAGCGAAGTGATAATGTAAAACTTTAAGGAACCGAAAAGCAGTGTGGAATAAACAGTACTTGTTCAGTAGCAGGTACTTAGCCATTTTACATTATATCAGCTTAATGTTACTTGAGTATTTATGTCACATTATCATGTTTTTTCTAAGTGGAATGACACGTCTGACACTTTCCTACACTTAAAAAATTCAGTTTAAATCCATCTCGGAACATGTTAAATTTCTTTTCATAAAGCTACATGTTCCCCAGCCACTGCAAATTCCCTTATTAACATTTATGTCACTTATGGTGGGCCTAGTAATGTCAAGTGACAATAAGTGAAAGATGCACCTGAACCTGAAAGTCCTCTTCCAACATGTTGAGTATACCCCTCATGATGTAAAGTGGTTGCTCCCCACAGGTTGAACTTGTCTAACTGAGCCAGTAACTTCACTCATGTTGCAAAACGGTCTAATGCCAAGAGCCATCATAGGAAAACTCTGCAGATTAAAGGATGATTGTCAAATAATTAGAGTACAGTGACAAAAAAATACTTTAAGTGATGAGTGCTGTTTACTTAAAACTGAAAATGTGTTCAATTACGTAAGACCAATATAGCTGAAATAGCTGTTTTGGATTTTAAAGTTAACAAAACTCAATTTTTAATCATCTTTATCTGTTCGGTCTTATAGTATAAGATTGAAAGGTGCATTTCATGTAGAAAGTGCACTTCTACAGAGTGCAGTAAACCTTCCCCTTAGTGGTTATGTTGCTCCCCATAGCCAAGACTTCCCTTACTGAGTCAGTAACTTCACTCGTGGTGCAAAAGTGTCTTATGCCAAAAGGGATTCTGAGAAAATTCTGCAGATCAAGGGGTGATTGTTAAACTACAGTGCCATGACAAAGTATTTGCCCCCTTTCTGATTCCTGATTTTTTTTGCATATCTATCATACTTAAATGTTTTGGATCATCAAACCAATTTTTATATTTCAAACGACAGCCCAAGTAAATAGAAAACGCAGTTTCTAAATGATGATTTTATTTTTTAAGGGGAAAAAATCCAAACCTATCTGACCCTTTCTGAAAAAGTGACCCCCCCCCCCCCCCCCTTTGTTAAATCATGACTTAATGGTGATTAACCACAATTTTTGGAAAGCTTTCACTGGCCACACCCGGGCCTAATTACCGCCAGATTTGTTGAATCAAGAAATCACTTAAATAGAAGCTGTCAGACAAAGTGAAGTAGGCTACAAGATCTCAAAAAGAAACATATCATGTCAAGATCCGAAGAAAATCAAGAACAAATGAGAAACAAAGCTATTGGAATCTATCAGTTTGGAAAAGGTTACAAAGACATTTCCAAGGCTTTGGGACTCCAGTGAACCACGGTCAGAGCCATTATCCACAAATGGAGAAAACTGGGAACAGTGGTGACCCTTCCCAGGAGTTGTCGGCCAACCAAAATTACTCCAAGAGTGTCACGACGACTCATCCAGGGGGTCACAAAAGAACCCAGAACAACATCCAAAGACCTGCAGGCGTTACTGGCCTCAGTTAAGGTCAGAGTTCAGGACTCAACCATAAGAAAGACACTGGGCCAAAAAAGGCATCCATGGGGAAGTTTTAAGGCCAAAACCACTGCTGACAAAAAGAACACAAAGGCTCATCTCACATTTGCCAATAAAACATCTTGATGATCCCCAAGACTTTTGGATAAGTATTCTGTGGACTGACAAGACAAAGGTAGAACTATTTGGAAGATGTGTGGCCCGTTACATCTGGTGTAAAAATAGCACAGCATTTGATAAAGAACATCATGCCAACAGTCAAACATGGTGGTGGCAGTGTGATGGTCTGGGGCTGCTTTGCTGCTTCAGGACCTGGACCACTTGCTGTGATTGATGGAACAATGAATTCTGCTGTCTACCAGAAAATCCTGAAGGCCAATGTCTGGCCATCAGTTTGTGCCCTCAAGCACTCTTGGGTTATGCAGCAGGACAACGACACAAAATATACCAGCAAGTCCACCGCTGAATGGCTCAAAATAAACAAAATTAGGGTTTTGGAGTGGCCAAGTCAAAGTCCGGACTTAAATCCAACTGAGATGCTGTGGTGTGACCTTAAACCCTCTTATATGACTGAGTTAAAACAATTCTGTGAAAAAGAGTGCCAAAATTCCTCCACAGTGATGTGAAAGACTCATCACCAGTTATCACAAACGCTTGACTTCAGTTATTACTGCAAAGGGTGGCACAACCAGTTATTAGGTTGAGGGGGCAATTACTTTTTCACATAGGGCCTGATAGATTTGGATTTTTCCCCCCTTAAAAAATTAAATAATCATTCAGACACTGCATTTTCTATTTACTTGGGTTGTCTTTGTGAAATATAAAAATTGATTTGATGATCTGAAACATTTAAGTGTGATAAATGTGCAAAAAACTCAGGAATCAGAAAGGGGCAAATACTTTTTCGCGGCACTGTATATGAGTACAATGGCAATACATACTTAAATTGATTGAGTTTTGTTTCCTTAAAATGTGCTCTATTAATTCCAAAAAATTGAGCTGAATAGTTATTTTGGATTTATGTTAACACAACTCATTTTTTAAACAACCTTCAACTGTTTGGTCTTATATTGTATCAAATTCCAATGCTGCAGAATTTTTTTTTGTCTCATAATTTTCTTTCCAGAGCTTTTCCCACATTACAGATCTGAGGCATTCATTTAATAACATTTCTTGTTATTATTTTCAGGTATCTGATATTAGTGTAGTTATAACACACTGATTCCAGGGTGGCTTGGAAGGAATAGAACAGCAAAGGAAGGATAAACCAGCAGTCGGAGGCATTAACAAATTTTGAATACAAAATTGACAACTTTTGATGCGTCTTGGTGTATTAGTAATGGCATCATTTGGCTCAACCCTCTTACAAGAATGAACACATTAAAAACACAAACACAGAAACATGTGCCATCACTATAATGTCAAACACAAAGGGCTGCGACTAAACAAGCCGAATTTCCCATTATTTATCCATAAAATGTCTTATTTGTATTTACATTTTTTTGCAACCAAGGCAAGGAATTAAAGCATTCTAACTGTTATGTTCATATTATACCATCAAAAATGTTTCTCGTCATTTTCTTCTTATCACTGATTTGATTAATCATTGCACTGCTTCTTATGCAAGCATCTGTGCCTCAGCTTTATACAATAAACATGGTAATACAGTTGCACATGTCTCTCTAGTGTGTTTATTCTTCTGCTCTTGACATTAACAGGGGTGGTTATGAAGCTGCAGCGAAGCATTTTACTCCAGGAGACCTGGATGTGAACCTTAGTGGCCGGTCCTTCATGATCACCGGAGCAAACAGCGGGATAGGAAAAGCTACTGCGCAAGAAATAGCTAACAGAGGTGGGTGTTTAAATAGTAAACATTAACAAATGCCACTTTTTCATCCCCTTTTCCCTCTTTCTGTGAAGGATGAGATGACAGGAGTGGTTCTTCTTCTTTCTTGTAACGGCAACAAGGTTTGGTGCCTGACAAACCCTCAGTGTGAGAACCAGTGCACCTTCTTTGTGTTGAAATCCTTTTACTTAAGACCTGGATAAAGTCCCTATTGTGACAGGCAGCAACTTAATTTAAGTTTGCAGACTTGAACAGAACATGTACATATTTTAAAATAAAAAAGTAGAAATCACTGAATCACAAGACATAAGAAAATCCTTGATAAATATTCAGATTATCCATGGCCGGATGTGATTACAAAAAGTCTTTTTTTAGTATAATTAGCATCAATAATAAGAAGGGATTGAGTGTGGAAGGTCAGGGAAGTTTCTGCTGGTAGATTTCAGTGATGTTAAGGTTGTCAAAATTTCAATACTTATGTTTTTTTTTTTTTTCAAACCCCATGTTTTAAATGATACAATGTCTGTCTTATTTAATGCTCAAGAGAATCAAAAAGTACCAAAGTTTTACAAAACTACATATCTGCAGTCATAATTGAACCCAAAGCTGCCATGAGTCAAAGAAAGCACAGTAGTGGTCTGTTCAGGTTCACAGGCTGGCAGATCATGAGGTTTCTCAGGTCTTTTTGGCATTTCATTAAAGAAAAAAGGACAGTGAGATTGACAGGTGGACTGGTGCAGCATTGGCATTGTTGCAGACTTTGTACCAGACCACTGTGGTGAAGAGGGAACTGAACCAGAAAGCAAAGCTCTGAAATTACTGGTTGATCTTCATTACACCCCTCACCTATGGTCATGAGCTTTGGGTAATAATTACCTAAACAATGACATCTTAGCTTCTAGCTGTTGAAATGAGATCCGTTTGGAGGGTGTCTGGACTCAGCCTTAGAGATAGTGTGAGGAGCTTGGATATCCGGTTGGAGCTCAAAGAAGAGCTGCTGCTCCTTCACATAGAAAGGAGCCAGTTGTGGCGGTTCAGGTATCTGATCAGGATACCTACTGGACACCTCCCCCATGGAGGTCTTCTGGGCGGGTCCATCTTGCAGGAGCCCTGGAATAATCCCAGGACTTGCTGGAGAAATTGTATAACTCGTCCGGCCTAGTGATGCCCCTGAATCCCCCAGGAAGAGCTGGAAAGTGCGGCTGAGGGGAGAGAAGTCTGGATATGGATTGATATTCCTCTCAAGGAGATTTTGTGATTAAATAAAGGTTGAATTAAAAATTGATGGTGCATTTGCAAAACTTAGACAATGTTCAGGCGATAAGCACATACTGAAATTTCTGTTTTCATGACTCTAACAGATCTGCTATATTTTAATCCTTCAGGAGGAACTGTTCACATGGTGTGTCGAAACAGAGGCAGAGCAGATGCAGCCAAAGAAGAAATAGTGGAAAAGAGTAAAAATCAGGTGAGAAAAGAAAAGTACGTCTTTTGTTCTGTAGGAGTGATCCACTGAGTTTTCTGTGTGAAAATAACAAGTGGTCAAGGTTTATTAAGCTACATATAAATATCTTTTACTGACGGAAGAATGATTTTAAAGTCGCAGAACTTCAAGAGACCACAAGTTCATAAAAATCATAAAAGAATCATTCATTTACATTACATTTTTACAGAAATTAATGTCAGTATTTTACATGTTTGCTGTTTTTCCCTAGGATGTTCACGTCCACATCCTTGACATGTCTAGTCTGAGACAAGTGTGGGAGTTTGCCCAGAACTTCTCACAAAGTAGCGCCCTGCATGTGCTGGTAGGTGGGATGTAGGTCCTCTATGTGTTTGCTGATGTGTTATGCACACTCTTATTAATTTGTGTAGTAAAACGTGTCTGTATTTATGTAATGCACATAGCTAATAGTTTGAGCAGTAAATGAATCCCCTCGTCATGTTCTACCAGATAAACAATGCAGGCTGTATGGTGAACCAGAGAGAGCTGACTGAGGAGGGTCTGGAGAAGAACTTTGCCACAAATACACTTGGTAACATATTTCTGTTATTATATAATGATACATTCAGTGTATGATTTAAGTCTCATAATGATTAGATTGTTCTTTATTTCAATTCTCTTTCAAAAAAATGCAAAAATACATTTTTTTGTCCAAAATTTCAATACTCCTTTTTAATTGTAAGGTTAAGTAGTTTGTTGATGCCTGTTAAAAATATTAGCCTAATATATTTTTCTGTGTCTTTGCTTTGAAGTGCCCATAATTTGAGTTAAATTTAACTATAGTATAAGGTATCGCTCCGTGGCCTATTTTCAAAACTAATTTAAGAGTACCAGCTAACTGTAGGTAATAATTTGACAATAAAACTTTGTTTAGAAGAGCCCATATGTGTTAAAATAAAAGCCTTGAGGTGGAACTTCAAGTAAATTGGATATGCATCAGGAATGAAGTTAATTGTGAATCTCTGGTGCAACTTCTCAATATTTCTGGCAGTTCTGAAAACTCTGATACATAAAAAATGTGGTCACAAACTGAGATATATTTGTAATGGATACTTGGAACTATCAAAAAAGATTTCTGTTTAAAAGAAAATGCATCTTTATTTTTTTGTTCACAAAGGTCATTTAGAAGCTTTTTACTAAACGTAGTACTGTAGAAATTAAAGAAAATTATGATCTGATAGGATATTACACCACATTTAAAGTGCAGTGGGACAGGAATGTATGATTACTGTCAGGATAAATTAGTTAATTTGTGTGATGTAATTATAAAAAAACATTTTGAAAATCATTGATGTATTTACATCCAAAGTAAGAAATATATTTCCTTTATTATACTTATTTCAGAAATAAAAGAAAAAGATAGAACCAGGCTTCTAAGCTGCAAAAGTTTGTAATTTTTGTATTACCATCTTTACTTATGTTATTTCAGGTACGTACATCCTAACGACAGCGTTGATACCTGCTCTTAAGAAGGTTGAAGATGCAAGAGTGGTGAGTTAATTTTCAACCGAAGGTGATGCATCATATCCCAAATGTCATCAAGTTAAAGATGTTTTAAAGTAAGACATTTTTACTGATAGAATATGTGTTTTTATTGAACCTTTAAGGTTATGTATGGTTCTATTTCTCCTAGATTACCGTTTCATCAGGCGGCATGCTCACACAGAAGCTGAACGTGGACGACCTGCAGTTTGAGAAGGGGACGTTTGACGGCACCATGGCCTACGCTCAAAACAAAGTAAAGCACACCCACTCACAGCAGCAGCATACAGACGAATTAACTGCAGGAACTAACACTGAATGTTTGATTGTGTAGTATTTACATTTGTTGATTTGCTTCTTCATCCTGTGCTTACAGAGGCAGCAGGTGATTCTGACAGAGAGGTGGGCCGCTCAGCACAAAGAGATCCACTTCTCGTCCATGCACCCTGGCTGGGCAGACACACCAGGTAAACACCAGAAAAGATTATTCAAAATCTAAAGATGGATTTGTGTTTGTAATTAACAATGTTTCCTCTCTCCAGCCGTCCAGACGTCCATGCCTTCTTTCCACTCTAAGATGCAGTCCAAACTGAGGACAGAGGCCATGGGAGCAGACACAGCGGTGTGGCTCGCTGTGTCTGCAGCCGCCATCAAGCAGCCCAGCGGACTCTTCTTCCAGGGTCTGAAAAACATGTTTTTCTTTTCTTCCATGTTCACATTCAATTCTAAAAGGCTTGTCGTGATAGCAGAATTAAACACTCATGTTTAATACCAGTAAAAATCAAACTATAGATAGTTTAAAAAGAAGAGAGATCAGGCATTCCAAGCATGAAAAAATGTAAAAAAAAGAAACAAAAACAAAGAACAGAGGAAATACTTTAAAAGCTTTAACCGATAGCCAAATCCTTTAAAAAGCCATCATATTCTGACCGTTTATGTTTTCATCAGATATCAATACCTGTTTTGCACCTAATAATGATACATTTCTTGCTTTACTTACATAAAAAAGCAGGCAAAGTCAAGCTTTTGTTTGGGATGCATTTTTAGTTTCTTCCACTTATTTGGGATAAGAGGGACCTGATTAGTATAACACCTGAGGCCTGTCTTTGAACAGGAAGTAGTTTTCACCAAAAACTAATGTCAACATGCGCTTACATCACTGCTCAACACAAAACAATATTATTCTTGTAATTGTATAGAAAATGGAAAATTTCCCCTCAAATTTATTTGATTACCAAACCATAAAACATTGCCAAACATTTCAATTCTTCAACATTTTTAAAAATCCTATTAAAAAACAGATATTTCACAAATGTTTTTGTCAAACTTTGTAAAAAAAAAAAAAAAAAAAGCCTCAAGATGTAGATATTTTTTTTACCAAAGAAGTTCGTGGAAAATCCTTAAAATTTTTAAGCACTTCCCCCCTAAATTTCCCCAAAACATAAAAAGAAATTGCCTTACAATTTTTTTGAAAATTTAGGTAAATGTCAAAGAATATCACCCCAAAAACTCTAATCAAACTCTCAAATACGTATTAATAAAATCCAAGAATTCCTACAAAAGTAACTTAAGAAATTCAGAGCAAAAACCTCCAATATATGCAAAGATATCCCCAAAAAGTCATGAAAGTATTAAAGCAAATTCCCCAGACATTCCAGGGAAATTACTGAAACTTCTGTAGAAATTATGAACAATTATCTCAAAAAATCATATAGCAGAATTTATCTTGTAGGAAAGTCAAATGTAATGTCCTCATATGTGCATGCATGGTGTCATGAGGTTAAAAGCAGTGCATGGTTAATATATGACAAGAAAATGGAGTGTCTTTCAAAGCTATGGTATTTTCAGGCATGAAAGGTAAGAGTGCATTATTGTACTGTATTTCTCTGTGTTTAATCCCATCAGGGTTATTCTGCCAACCATATTAACTTATTCATTCTGGACATCTGCCAGACAGATGTTTAAATAACATGGAGAGCTACAAATTTATTTCATTTAGCAAAATGTGTCCATTAGGATGACAAAAACAAAATATTAACTGATAAATTCCTGTTATTTTTTCCAGATCGTAAAGCGGTATCAACTCACCTTCCTCTCGCCACCTCCAGATCAACACCACAAGAAGAGCAGAAACTTCTGACCGCACTGGAGGAGTTCGCCCTCAAGTTTAAGCCTTAACATCTCTGTGAATGTCTTTAAAAAAACCAAGCACTCCTCAATCATTATTAATGTTTACATAATCCTTTGTTTTTCAAAATTCTAAATACTTTTTAACATTTATAAGCAAAAGGGCAAACTTCATAAAAAACTCAAAATGTGTCAAGGTTGATTCATGAAGGAAGATTCTTTTAAAACACAAATTCATTTTTTAAGATTTATAAAAACAGTTCAAATTAGCTTTATTCACTTCTCATATTTACAATACTGTATTTATCAAGCAGGAGGAGCTGTATACGTATCTCTCATGCTTTTATATGAATGTAATGAAAATGAAAAAAATGTTTTAATCTTCTGTTATAAAGTATATTGTATAATCTTCTGGCCATTTTGTTTGCTTACTGTCAAATTAAACATATTTATAAATTTTTCTTTATTTTCTGGGCTTACCTGTGTCTTTCTTTTAAAGTAGATATTCACCTTATGTACCTCTTACTGTGACATCCTCTCATAGAACAATTAACTGACATAATTCATGATTATATTAATACAAATCTTTACTTGAATTACATTCTACACTATACACTTTTTTCCCAAAGCCACATCTAATAACTTATAACGTACATAGAGTCTCAGACCACTGCCATGGCAGCCACCTGAAGTCCAAACACAATCAGAAGGTACAAATCCAATTACAAAATGTTGGGGCGCTGTGTAAAATGTAAATTTAACAGCTACAATAAATTGCAAATTTCATAACCCCATATTTCATTCATAATAGACCAAAACATATTGGACGTTGAAACTTTTGGATTTGATGGCGGCAACACATCTCAGAAAAGTAGGGACAGGGCCATTTTACCATGTTTACCGTCTGTAATCGTCTGGCAAGTTTAGGGAGTCAAGTCTAGCGAGTTTAGGGAGAAGAATGTTGTCCCATTCTTGTCTGATGTAGGATTCTAGCTGCTCAACAGTCCTTGACCTTTTTTGCCAATCTTTTCCTTTTTATGATGCTCCAAATGTTTCCTAATGGTGAAAGGTCAAGACCACAGGCAGGCCAGTTCATCGCCTGGACTCTTACACTGCAAAACCATGCTGTTGCAATGGAGGCTATGTGGTTTAGCATTGCCTTGCTGAAATATGCAGGAACTTGCCTGAAAGAAACATCTGGATGGCAGAATATATGTTGTTCTTTCAAGATGTTTAAGCTGCCCAAACCACAGGCACTAAAGCAACCCCATACTATCAGAGATGCAGGCTTTTGAACTGCTCTGATAGCAAGCTGGTTGGTCCCTCTCCTCAGTAGTCCACAGGACACGACGTCTGTCATTTCCAAAAAGGACTTTCTAATTTTGATTCATCTGACAACAGAACAGTTTTCCATTTTGCCTGAATTTTAAATGAGCTGAAGCCCAGAGAAGACAGCAGGATTTCTGGATCATGGTCACACATGGCCTCCTCTCTGCATGATACAGCTTTAAGTTTAATGTGTTTGGCACGACAAACTGTGTTGACAGACTGATTTCTGGAGTAATCCTCGAGTCCATGCAGTGATTTCCAGCACTGAACCTGTTTTTAATACAGTGCTGCTTTAGAGTCCAAAGTTCACAAGCATCAAATATTGAGCTTCATCATCATTTCTTGTACACAGAGATTTCCCAGATTTTCTGAATCTTTTTATAATATATTAAATGCCGTAGATAGTGTTTTTTGAGGCAGTTTTTTGTCAACATTGGTGAACCTGTGTTCAGCTTTACTTCTGAAACTCTGGCTCACTAAAATGCTCCTTTTTTTAACCTTAATAGTTGCAAAACTCTCCTTAGGCTGTCTTTCATTAGTACCACTTACTTGTCCAGTAAGTACCACTTTTTGTAACTCTGTCTCATTTTTATTGAGAAATGTTGCTTCCATCATATTCAAAATAAGCTAGTATTTTCTCATAAAGTGGTAAACTGTCTCAGTTTCAACATCTGGTATCTTGTTAAGGTGAAGTTAAACATTTAACCCAAAATATACTGAAATTAAAATGAATGATTAAAAAAATAGCTGTAAACATAGAGGCAAATTAAGTACAGCAATATGAGAAATTGGTTTCTTCAAATCCCTGCAAAAACACACACAAAATTGCAGAAGTTGGTAAACTTGCTCTTTTAATAAGTCATTTATACATACATGGTTACATTTATGGACTCACTGAAAAACACCATCCGTTTTACTTCCAGCAGCACAACAAAAGACCACTGGCCAAATGAATCAAATTTGCCATTCATTTTAAAGCTGAAAATTCCAAATTGCCTCAGCATTACAGGTGGAATATTTTATGTTTCAGCCTATAAACAAGATCTTGGGAATCTGTTTTGTAAAATGAACCACAGTTTTGGATGTGTCTCTTAAATTCTAGCTCAGGCAGCTACTGAATTCCCTTCAAATTCAGTACATAGTGACAATCAAATCACTTTAAACTGGTAATATCTTGCACAATATGGAATAACGGCAATAAAAGAAGTAAAAACTGTACACAATGCATTAGGAACTGCATCTGCAAAAATGAAATGCACGTGATTAATAATTCAGGAGCTATAGAGAACACTGATATGGTTCTTTTGAAGTCTTAGTACCAACAGGCTCACATCGATGAGTGAAAGCTGTTATTATATCTAAATGAAAGGCTGAGAATGAGTAGACAAGCATTTTAACACACACAAGTCTGGAATTGAACCCACTTCAGCCTTACAAAGTCTGAAACATTACCTAAATATCAAATATCTTTGGAGAATATTCAGCGGGCTTTGAACGTAATCAGGTACAATTTTAGTTACCATCTCATCAATAAAGCACAAAGAAAACAATCACAAAGAAATTATATTTTCACTTCAGAGCAGCCATTCTGTGATATATTTTTGCTTCTCGATTCCAGTGCATTGACATTAAAAGTCAGTAAACAGTATTGTGATGATAAAAATTGGTTACAATGAGAACAAATGAACATAACCTTATGTTTTTGTTCATTTCTAGAACATTTTGATATGTGCAGGAACATTAAGACTTAGAATAATAAATAACCTCATAGAGTAGCCGACAGTAGAGAAAATACAAAGAGCAGAAAGCAATCTGATTGGTTAATTTACAGAATTTAAAACTGTAAAGGGGTGCTCAGCACTTAAATGTTCTAAACAAAGGTATCTTTTTTGTGCTTTGAAATTGTCTCACTTGACAGAATGTAGGGATTAATTTACATCATATCAAAGAGTTATGATTATGGTTGCAGCTTTCTATCAAATGTAATCAACTTAAAACACATTTCCCACAATTCCCCAAATCTGAGCCTTTCTGGGCACGTTTTCTCCAAGATGTCCAATTCACTTCAGCAAAGTCCAGTACAGTAAAACCTGATGTTGCTTGTGTTTCCACAACCAATGTGCATCCAGTCTTAGAGATCCAGATCAATTGGCTCAGGGTAGCATTAAGAGACAATATTTCAGCTCTTCATTTTGTACCATTTTGTCTTTTTTTTTTTTGCAAAAAAAGGGAGCCAGTTCCTTTCATTCACTTAAAAGAGCTGGTTCTTTCATCTGACTCTTGCAAACTCTACAGCTTGTAAATTATATCTTGAATAATGATATCATTTCAATCTGACCAGTACCACATACGCTTTTTGCAAAATAGTGTATCATCGTTTCTTTTAAAGCAAGAAAAATAAGCATGAAAAGCTGTTTAGTGTCAAACAGGAAGTTAAGATTCATTCAGCCAAACAGGGTTGAATAACTACACTTGGTACCTCATCAGAAGGATGCCGAATATAGGATGGTATGGATCAGTTACTCAGCCTCTTCCCAACTATTGATAGTGGAAATGCAAACATTGCGTAACATACCAAACTGACCTGAACCAGACCGCTCTGTGGAGAAACAGCCTTTCATACCATGTCCTTGTGAACTTTACAATCCCAGCTCTGATTTGAAAGCAAGCTATGTAAGCTAGGACAGCTATTTTTGCTGACGAACATGAGTTTGTTACCGGCTAATGTCATGAGGTGAAGAGATTTGCCTGGTATCCAGATATTTCGGTGACACTCGGCAGACAATGCAAGAAAATTGGCTGCTTTTTGAGAGAGATTATTAAGCCCCTAAAAACATCCATAAGCAATTTCACCCAAAATAATTTGTGCTATAAAAACTTTCAAGCATATTAGAAAAGCTTGTGTACACACTTAGACCCCTGTGAGTTCAAGGGAACAAAAATTTTAAAATGATGACACATTCTCTTCTTTAAGAGTTTTCTGGCCTTTCACCATTTTAGAATTTGTTCTTTAATTAAGGCTTGGGTCAAAAGTGATTTGGCTTGAGACCTGAGATCTCAGGTGCCCCTTCTTGCAGATCACTACAATGAGATGCCCACTCTGTCAAGACAGTAGGGATGTAATTTGGTGGTACCTTTTGGAAAGATGTTTTTTTATAACTCAACTTTATTCATAAAAGTCTAGCAGTAGTATTCATAAAACCACACCACACTGCAAACATTACAGACTGAGCCACATTTCATAAACAGAGAAAAACGTCTGATGTAGCTTTAGCTTCATTAGTTTAAGGAAAAGTTAATGAAACTTTGCTAGCTATGAAGTTAATATTTCTACATAAGACGGAAGCTAATGTAGCTGTGTTATCTTTACCTAAAGCTAACAGAGCTAAATCCAACCCGGCCACCAGTCAAATAACTACTTTAAAAACATGTCAAGCTTTAGCGAATGTAGGGTAATCTAACCTAGCTAATGTAGCTCCATTAGGATTTAGCTTTATAGCCTATTTATCTCAAGATTTAGCTAAGTTTCTAACGTAGCTACATTACCCACTTAGCCAACATAACTCTGTTAGCTTTGGATTTAGCTACATTAGCTCATAGCCTATGCAGCATTGTTAGCTATAGATTTAGCTAAGTTGGTAATGTAGCTAGGTTACTTACATAGCAAACGTAACTGTATTAGCTTTACATTTCGTTATGTTAGTTATGTAGCTACGTCTGCTAGCCTAGAATTTAGCTACTTAAGCTACATAGCCTATGCTTTAGACTTAGCTATGTTGGTTATGTAGCTACATTACTTTCATAGCTAACATAACTAATGTAACTTCATTCACTTTGAATTTAGCTATGTCAGCAAAGTTACCTATGTAGGTGTTTTACCTACAAAATTAATGTAGCTAACATAGCCTGGTTAGCTTTAGCTAAGCTACGTAGCTGGTGTTGCGGGAGTGTTTTCATGGAGGACAAGCTTTTTGTCTGCAAACAGACTGTCTACTTGCTTCATAAATGTTTGAATCAGGTTTTGCAGATCAGGTTTTTAACTTTTGATATCCAAGCCCTTACCCTAACCCTAACCGGAAGTTTAACCCAATTTTACTGTGAGAATTTTAGTGTGTTCTATAAGAAGCAGCATCTCACCATAGTGGTCTGCAAAGGGGGGCGTCTGAGATCTAAGTCCTGCAGCCAGACTGTCTTGGGGATTGTGGCAAAAAGTCTCTGATGTACAGAAGCCCTAGGTGGAGATAAATTTATTCAACCCTATTTTCCTATGACACCAAGTAAAAGTTGGTCTTTTGTATTGGTGGCTTGGTAGCTCAATAAAGCAAACTTGATGACATCCAGAAACATACATGAATGGCAAAAGGTTCAGTCAGTGTAATGCTTAATTTGATTTTTCAGGATGTCGAAGATATAATCTCTTCACCATTTAAAATATGATCCAAAGAACACACATTGAATTATATGAGCCAAGATTAGAAGAATTTAAACAGCTGCACACACTGTTTCAGTCCAACCGTTTTCACCCATTAGCAAGAAAACAAACAGCATCCTTCAACCATCTACAGGCAAGGCCAGCAACAGCAGTTATTGTACGGACACTTCCGCCACCTTCAGGCGATATGTCAAAAAATGTAGTATATTTATAGAGCTACTGTAGTGTTAAATGAAAGGTTTTACTTGTACATTACACATGTAAAAAATGTACCTACAGGGGTTGACATCACCACTTCTACACCTAAACCATATTGATGATTTTTTTATTTTAATTCTATATTTCAATGTCATGTTTTTGCTCCAAGTAATGCCTTTTGATAGCCTTGGCGGCTTTTTTTTGGCTGTCTGTAAAACATTTTAAATTTCTGTATGCATGAATGGTACTCTGTGACTAAAGCTGCCTTGCCTTGCCTCGAACTGCAGCTTCTGTTACTGATCTTTTCCTGTAGGCAGTTCAGGTTTGCAGGAGTAGAAATGACGTGTTTCCCTTGTGGAGAATATAAGACATGCTAAATGATAGTTTGAGTGTGTGAGAAATGTTCAAGTTTCATGAAATGCTTCACATCTAAAACATATAATGTTTTGGTTAAACAGTACCAGATTATGGCATGCAGAAATGTTTCACTCACTCTTTCATGATTTTCCAGTACAAAATCGTCAGGAATGCATGGAAATTAAGAAAATAAAGTGTGTCAAACCCCTCAAAAACACTCACATATGAGACGGCACATAAATACACACAGATATCCTCCACCCAGTAGCACCAGTCACACAAACAAACACTCGCAACCGTCTGTAGCCTCGTGTCAGCCCTGGTCTGTCGTGTTCCCAGGCTTCACCGGCTGGCAGTGTCCCCACTGTGAACGTCCAACAGCCGCTGCTTGTTGTCGAATATCAGTTAAATATTATCCTGATGACACTGATACTGCTGGATAGGTTTCCCTCTTTGTCCTCTAAGTGTGGCTGCTGCCTCGAAAACAAATCACAGTTTGGTGAGCAGAGCTTCCTGCTGACTGCAGCTCGCCACCAGACCTCAGGACACCACAGGAGTCATGTCCCAGAGCTGCAGACAAACAGAAGATAGAATCAGATGGATATCAGTAGTTTCACCTCCTAATGACTGTTTTATTCTGAATCAATCTAAAGTTAATAAAGAGATGAAAAATCAAAATGACAATCCTTGCATTAGCAACAATGGAAATTATCTGTGTTGACTTTGGCACCCCCTGTGGACAAAGAGGCATCTCTTTACTGTTTTTTGTCTAAGTCAAGGCCACCTGCTGAAACCTGTCTGTCATAAAAAGTGGCCACTTAAACTAGTCCAGAGTGAGTAATCAAGTTTCAGTTTCAGTGAGGATTTATTTTACCAGGCCTATATTCAGTCAATATGGCAATATACTGTCACACCACATTGCCAATACATGTATTGATACAGATGTTACAGAATTGATGTGGCCACAAAAAGCCACCAGGTGGCAGCAGACACTAAACTGCATGATGCAGTCCATTCTTCAGATCAAAACAAATCACCTGTAATATCAGAAAGAAAGCCTGTCAGCTGCCAGTGAGACGGATAGCAAATACACTGGAATGACACCAGAAAATTGGAAGTTGGACATGAGTTCTGAAATATGTAAGGGTTGCAAAAACAAGGTAAAATACTGCAGCAACACCACACACAGACACCAGGATATTTAGAAGTTAACATCAACAGCTAAGCTTGGCACACCAGGCCAGTTAGTGTCATCACACCCAGCACTGAATGAAGATGAGAAGTCACATTTTTTCTCAACTTCTGAACAGGATCAGAAGACCACAAGCAGCACGTGCTTGCTTTAACTTGAGCCATACAGCATAGTTGACAACAAAGGCTGAAGGCAGCTGCTCAATGATGGTAAGTCATGCTGGTTAATCCCTACTTGACGATTCATTAAAAAAATTGCAGTGTCAATGGTTATGCAGATTTAAAGCAAAAAGACATTATTGCAAATACAAGAGGACTGTGAATATATATTAATTATCAACATTACACAAAGCAGAGCAAAGATTTACCATGTTATTTTCAGTTCTTTATTGTAATTATTGAAATTTCATAATTATTTAGCTAGACAAGCGAAAAAATATCATCTTTCTCAGCATAAAACATACCTTCACCATCTTATAATCAAATATCACCAAGTTGTCTATGAATATGCTGATTTAATTCATCCCTAAATGTCACTGTCATTGATGGCTAAGTGTGAAACGACTAGTATGGGAACAAGCACCTCCATTTCCAAGGCCATGGTTCTCTGCCAGAAAACAGTGTATTGCTCCCTCTGGTTAGGGACTGAGTCCTTGCCTCAAGTGAAGGAGTTCAAGTATCTCAAGGTCTTGTTCACGAGTGAGGATAGAAAGGACCGTAGGAAGGTAAGATTGACAGACGCATTGGTGCAGCATCAGCAGTGTTGCAGGCACTGAACCTGACTGTGTTAAAGAGGGAGCTGAGCCAGAAGGCAAAGCTTTCGATTTACCAGTTGGTCTATGCTCAAACCCTCACCTATGGTCATGAACTCTGGGTAATGACCAAGAGAGTGAGATCACAGATACAAGTGGTTGAAATGAGATTCCTCAGCAGGGTGTCTAGGCTCAGCCTTAGAGATAGGGTGAGGAGCTCAGACATGAGGAGGGATTACACATCCCATGTGGCCTGGGAGCACCTCAGAATCCCTCAGGAGGAACTGGAAAGTGTTGCTGGGGAGATGGAAGTCTGGGTTGACTTACTGCTCCTGCTGCTACTGCGACTCAAACTCGGACAGACAGAAGAAGGTGGATGGATAGATGACACTGATTTGTACAAAAATGACTTAGAAACCAAAAAAAATGTTAACAGGAACCCTATAGGAAATTGCCAGTCAACATTTGTTTGGCAACATCTTTTGCTTGTTTAAACTATATTTCTGCAATTATATGTGACTTTATGTATAGATTTCATTATTTCTCTGGTTAGCTTGGGGTTACATATTATGTCTGTGTGTTTCTACCACACCCTAACACACACTTTTCTACTTCCTTTACATGCCTAGTGTGTGTGAAATAAAAAGAAGCAGGTTACAGGTAATACTCTGACTAATCTGACAGGTACTAAAGCTACTTAAATACACTAACTGTATGCATGAGGACAATATGGGCTTTCCAGAATCTAAAACAGCCTTAAATAAAATGAATAAAATACAAAAATAAATACCTAAATTAGAAAAAAAAACAGGACACAAAGACATAACATTAATGACAAAGTTAAAAGCTGACATTGCTGAAAAGTGATCGACCGGCTGTTCCTGTGCTAATCTAAAACACATAAATATATCATCACACTCTGTTTGTTTGCGTTCAGACCTTGATCACTTTGTCGGTGCCAGAGGTGAGCAGATTCCCTGTGGTGGGCTCATAGTGCATGTAAACAATGCTGTGCTTGCTGTCGTGGAAGGTGGCCGTGGGCGCTCGGCTGCGGGACACACATAGGGAACGTGCGTTATTTTACCATGCGAGAGCTCCAGAGAGCTGTGAGCACAAAGAGTCAGTCTATGACGACAACAGAGGCTGATTGTTACTTACTCCTCGTCGGTGATGGACTCGTGGCAGCTGTCACACACACGCACCTCGAACTCAAAGCCCATGAGGGGGATGGTGGAGCGTTTGGACGAACATTTGCCGCACACCGCCTGGCCGCACTTCCTACAGTGATGCTGAGGAACACAGGAGGACTTTAACATGTCAGATTTGATTCACAGAAATTTCTTTTCTAACCAGAAGGAGCCCAGTTAGATAAAGACTTAGTTTAACTTTACTACAGTAGAAAGGTGTGTGAAAAAAATCATTGTTGTACAAGCCAAAAAGGAGTCTCATGTCTGGGCTTTGAAGTCTTGAGTCTAGTCCAAGGTCAAGACCAAAAACACACGAGAAAGAGTTTGAAAGACTGCTTTAAAGTTCAGGACAACTATTCCTAAAAAAACTGAGCACCTTATTAAAGTCTGTTCACTTTCTGACATTTTTAGAAATGTTGCATAGAATCTACAGACATCTTTTATAGTGTTTACATTACAGTATTTGACCCTAATTTTAAACAAATCTGATTTCATATTATTCATCTCAATTTTAATATTTTATGGGTTTTTTCCACTACTTTTTTTTTTTTTAAAGATGTTTTTTTGGGCTTTTTGGATGAGAGTGGGGGTGAGACTTGTGGGACAGAGGGCACAACCTAACTGCTAGGCCATCTGAGGCCTTTTACCACTGTATTCAAACAAAATTTCTCACAAAATCAATCAAATTTACTCTGAAAAAAAATTTTTGAACAGCAGTCATATCGGTCAAGCCTAATGAATGAATGGATGGCTGGATAATAACAACAAAACATTATGTGAACTTCATCCATGAAACAAAAACATTAGTTTATAGTTTTGTCAAAGAGAGCAGGTTTTATTGAACTGACTAGAATACTCACACAACAATTTCTGCCTTTGTGGGATGCAGATGGCCTAACATTTATGTTGTGGCCCATGTATGCAGGAGGCCCGGGTTCAAGTCTGGGCTGTGGCTCCTTTCCCACATGTCTCTCCTACTATCTCATCCCCATTTCTGACTATTCACTGTCCACCTCTCTCAAAAAAGGCATCAAAAGCCAAAAAATATCTGTTAAAAATCTATCTTTTATTTTTCATGCAGAAGTAGACTGAATTTATCATTCTTTTCTTTTCTATTCTTCCATTACGAGTTAATTGATGAATGAATAAAAATTTAAATTTTTAAATCTTGTGTTTTGTGTACTCAACAGCTCATTATGCACACAATATGATTTTTATACCACTTTATTGTTCATGTTTATAAAACTTTGCCAAATATTCAAAGCATACAGATTTAATTAACCCTCTTGTGTCCAACAACAAACCTCTCCATCTTGTTTACAACACTGCCTGATACCAGATTAATTCATTGTATACAGCCAAAGACATATATATGAAAAATATAGTGCACTTTTATGACATTTTTGGTTAATTCCTATGCTTGAGGAGGCTATCAAGACTATCCAAGTCAAAAACGCAGACAGCTAAATCAGAAGCACTTTGCGTTTAAAGGGGCTATATGTACGTTTTCCGCTTTCACACTTCCCATTTTTGAGTATATATTGGTGCGCACTTTAACCCAATGTGAAGAACAAGGCTCTTTATTTCATCATCATCTTTATTTGCCTGTATAAGCCTGTTAAGTCATCTATCTGTAAAGAACTCAGGCCGAATTTTCCGCAAAATCTCAACAGATGTGACGTCAGGTGCTACATAGTACGCACAACCCCCCTGCTCTGTTTATACCTGGCTACGGTGTGTAGAATGGAAAGAAACGGCAATGGGGTGGCTGCTTCCGTGGGTAAACCACTGGCTAGCGAAACCCAAACATCAACACAAACACAGCGTAAACATAAAAAAACCAAGATAGTTTTATCTGCTGAAGCCCGTCAAGTTAAACGAGAGCTTGGCTGACACAGGCAGAAATCGAGGGTGAATATCGGTGCAGCATTTGAGAAATGGAGGGAGCTTCGCTATGTGCTTGGGATAACTACCAATCCAGAGATGGCCATCTTTTTGTAGAAAAGGTAGGGCATGACTTCGGACCACGAAATACAATGTAGTGTTTTATGTTTCATAAAACATATGCTAAATTACATTAGCTTGCTTACGAAGATTCTATCCAAACAATCATTGTCATTTAGTGTTTTATTTTGTTGCTTTACTTACCTCCTCTGTTTTCATAGTGCCAGTAAATCGCCTTGGTCTGCATGTGTATCAGCTGATAAAACGGAGGCTCATTCATGTGCAAGGAGTGTGCAGTCATGGAAAAGCAACATAATACTGTTGTAGTTTGCCTAATGGCCAGCAGTGTCACTACACTGATTGTTTTCTAAAAGTTACATATAGCACCTTTAATAAAAGTAAATTATGATTTTGTCAAGTTAAATGAGTAAATATAACTTGTTTATGATTTCATGACATTTTTGATGGTGTTTTTATAATTCTGTATGCTTCCCTTTTTTAATCATTTTCTATTGACTTAGCCATAAAAAGATGGTTTCAACCTCTTCCAAGATAGCTGTTGAAAAATGACTGCAAACACATTCACAGATGCACACAGCCACACAGAAGCACACAGTTGGAATTAAAGCCACAACATAAAGTCGTTCCTCAGAGGCGATAAAACAGCCACAGGACGTTTGTTGTCCATTAGTGTGGCAGGAGAGAACAGTTCTGTGGGTTTCCAGGAAAGTTATTGGCAAGAATTCACAGTCTGCTGGAGCTACTGTTTTAACAGTGTCTAAATGTAATGTTTGATGATTTATAATAGCTTTCTTACACATTTGTGGATTAAATATTAAACAATCACCAGGAGAGGATTTTTCAGTACCTGCCGTAGTCCAATCTTCTTGCTGTCCCACATCTGTTTAAAGTTCCAGAAGAAAGGCTGCTCACATTTCTGACACGAGTCGCTGTCCAACCACTCTGGAGTCTGTAAAAACATGATTTTAATTTTACATTTATCCTTTCCTTAATTCAGAGAGATAAGAATGATAGAGTGAAACAGAGCCTTGTTGTCAATACAATATAAACATAAAAAGCACTTAGGCAGCTCTTTAAAGAAGGCAGCACAAGTACAATGTAATTCATCCTAATCCACCTCATTCAAGGCCTTAGAGGTCAAAGGGCCTACTATGAATGAAGTGCAAAGAGTTTGAGGCCAACTATGAGGTGATAATATTCCAAAATAAACTACAGGATTGGAGGCCAGGCAAACAAAAGCAGGGATATTGGTCAGCATTTATCATTTAAAGGTGGTTAAATCAATAATGTTGGATTTTTATATATTCTAATATATTTGCCTTGTTATTGTTTGATTATGTTCTTGATACTCTATTTGTTTAACTGTGTCCATCACTTTCAGTTTGTCTTTGCATGAATGGTGCTCTGCAAACAATCTTGCATCATCATGTCCTCCCTAATCTTATATTTAAAGATTCAAACAAGTTTAAAACCAAATTTACTTTAAATATAACAAAATATCAAACAAAACAGATATCGATGTTTTCAAAGATTTGTAGCTTTTAAAAAATAAAATATACAAGTAAAGGGAGCACTGCATCATGTCGAGAGATGTTTTTTCCTGTTTTCTGTCTAAAAAAGAAAGGACATGTTGACATTTATGGGTTTTTTGTGTATTAAGTGAAGATGTGGCAAGCTAAACTTTGGGGTCATGGGGTCACTGAACAAGAGGCAGGATACACCTGGATTGGTCACCAGTCAATCACAGGGCTGACATATGGGGACAACAAAGCACACTTTCACTCACACCTAGAGCCATGTTACAGTCACCAGTTAACCTAATGAGCATGTTTTTGGTGTTGGGAGAAAGCCATAGTACCTAGAGAGAACCCAAAAATGCTTCGGGAGAACATGCAAACTCCCCACAGAAATGCCTCAACCGGGAAGTGAACCAGGAACCTTCCTGGAGTGAGGCAACAGTACTTAACCCCTACGCTGCGGTGCTGCGCCACTTATAAAAACAGACGTTTGAAAAAATGTGTTTCCCTTTATTGCATCATTAGTGGTAATAACTGTGCATCATTAAAAATAGTACCACCATCTAGTGATGATGTTCTCAGGGACTTTGAGTGCATTCACTGCTTGTTGTTACCTGATTAGCATACAGTAATGAATGTCAAACTAGGGAACCAAAATGGCGATTTCTCTGAGTTGACTTAAATAGGCTGGTCATGATAAAAAATGTTTAAACTTTGATATGACGCTTGCTGGAAAAAATCAAATGATATTGACATCTGTTAAAACTAGAGACTAGATTCTCTCCCTGAGCTCTGGAACCAGGCCAGGTGGTTATCAGGGAGTCATAGACATCCTGTCAGATATAGCAGCTTAACTACATTTTACCCCAGATTTTTAAGGGGGTTGTTTTTTCTATTACTTTATAACTTCAGAACATCTTTCCACAGTGCTTTCTACAATGTGCACAAATTATGAAATGGAGACACGCTGCCCAAGTCTGCTGGTCATGTTACTTGAATTCAGAGGTCTTATAAAAACTGCATTGCACACAATATTATAGCACAGTTTTCTTTAAATCTAAGTTTCTAATGTAATGAGGGAGAAAAGCTGTTAAAAAGTTGCATTGCCCACCAGTTCCACTCTGCAAACACACAGTGAAATATTTTGGCAACCTTAAGCCCCGAACACACTTGCACCATATTAAGCACTTCCAAAGGATCACCCCTGTTATTCTTTATTTACAAACTCACACCAGGGGAATCCATGATGCTCCATGGTATTTTATGCCACTACTCAAATCTCAGCACTGCGGGCTGCTGCTGGGAATTGCTGTTTTAAACATTTCAGCTGCTGAGTTGCAAGCTCTGTTTGCAACAGAAGAACTTTAACACCATCTTCCATTCAGGGTGTAGAGTAAGTGGAAGGCCTTGGCCACTGGTGAAATACTACTGCCCTTATCATTTTTTTTTTCACTTAACCGGTGACGCAGGAAGACAAGCGCCAAGCTGGCTCTTGCTATGAGCGCCTGGTCCAGTAGTGGCTGGTGGGGAGTTTGACTGGTGATCTGCAGCTGCTAATATGTGCTAGGGGTGGCACTTGAGGTGACGTGTCGCAACACTGCAGCCCTGGTGTGTTTTGGGCATTAAATTTCAGGATGCCTTGCAAACATGCCTGCTAATATTTTTCACCAAGACATAGCAGTAGTACACATTTCTGCAAGTTTTGCAACAGCTGTGTCTGTGTTTAGGCCAGATATAGCATGCAACTGGAGATGTACCCAGATAGCAAAAAGTCACTGAATCAACATTGCGATGCTGTCAGGCTGAAGATTGCAATCAACACTGATGTCAGACATTGAAAAACATATTGAAAGTGCTCGCTATGATCAACATGGCAATAACATTGAACTTCCAATCAATTCTGACAATGAATCAACCTTGATTCAACTATGACAGGAGCAACATTGAAAGAATGTAGAATTGCATCAACACTGAGTCAACCATATACATGCATTGCATTATACATTGAAACAATGTTATTACTAAGTAAAGTAAAGTAAAGTTGTACTTTATTCATCCCCAAAGGGAAATTCGTAGTATATATACACCCCCCCCCCCATCAGCACAATTGAAACGATGTCAATTTAATGTAGGGCATTTCAACATTGAAATATCATGATCTATACTACACTGATTCAACAACAGTTTTTCAAATGTTGAAATGGTAACTGTAACTAAATATTGAAACAACAGACATTTTTCAACCTCAACCAAAAATAACCAATCTGACCAAAATCCAACATTGAATTAACGTCTTTTGCTATCTGGGAATCTATCAGTCTCTTATGGGGCTAGTGCATAAATGAAATAAGCAATTTAGTACACAGTATGTAGAACTACTGCACATTTTAGCAGAACAGAAGTAGAAGTTGAGGTAAAACCCTCGGCATGTTTAAATGGAACAAATAAACAAAGGAGAAGCAACCATGCTGAAGAAATTTTTGTCCAAGTAACAGCAACAGAGGTACTCAGAAAAAGATTAAAAGTGAGTCTGGATAAATAAAGATAAAATCCAGTTCTAACTAACTGTGAGGAGACTGTCAGGGTACAGAGGGATACAAGTAAGGCTGGAGATAGACTCAGTGTGAGTTTCTAAGAGTGAAAAATCAATGAACAATCTGATAATCTGGTGAACTCTCCCTGATCTCAGAGAATTTATGCTGGAGTAGGAGTTAAAGCAAACAGCAGCACTTATCCACCACGCTGATATCTTTAACAGTATCTGCACATGTACTTTTCCATATATTTACATTTTTCTCCTCATGTGGCACATAGTGTATGAATGTGTTTGTGTGTTGGGTCCATCTGCTGCCTCCTCTTCTCTCTCTCACCTCTTGTCGTGTTACGTCCATGTTCCAGATGACGATGCCTCCATCTGAGCTGCAGGAGATCAGCTGACGGGTGTGTGAGGCGTAGCATAAGCCCTGAACCTTTTCACTGGAGGGAGCAAAACAAAAACATGAAAATGCTTCAACAAACAAAACATTTAAACATTTCAATTACCTGCAAAAACCCTCCTCTTGAGCTTTTAAACACCAAATGACATCAAAAAATCACTGCTTTGTTTGATCAAAGTGCCTGAAACCAAAGAATAATCAGTTTACAATATCATACAGTAAATCTCAGTGCAGATGCTAATCTCCTGCATGATATGGATTTTATGTCCAAAAGTCAAACATTCTGGCTGTTTGAATATCAGTTCACCTTGAGAAAGAGTCTAGGTTTATTTCATTTCAGAGGGAAGTGTGAAACCAGAGACTCCAAACCTCAGTTAATGAACTGAAATAGTAAAAAGAATCTCTGGAATGGAAAAGATGGCTTCTTTAACTTGAAGAAAAAGAACTTTGATGAATAAATCAGAGCAATTAACACAGCTGGGTTCCTATGTTGCATGGTTCTTATGGGTTCATGTGATGTCTTTAGAGGTCAGGGTACAATTTTTTAAATTTGTATATGGATACCTTTATCGGTCAGAGTCCTCAACCACTATCAAAACCTTTCTATTGTTTAGTGGAAGGACAAAATAAAACTACATTTTTCAAGAAGTGGTATAAGATTAAGTTAAATACTTGCTGAAAAAGTATTTTCCTCATTCTTTATCTAACTTTTAAATCAAAACTTATATTTCTTTTTCTTGATATCACACTTGAACACATGATAAAATTTCATTTATATTTGCCTAGTAGTCTTTTTACTGAGCTTACCTTGAATACATCATAATAAAACCATCTGTCTTGTAAGTGAGCATATTAACTAGCCCCTTTTCTTCAACAATGTTGATGGGTCTGCAGTCTTTGGTGACCCATTTAGAGTTAGTTTAGTTAGCTTAGTTGTTGTTGTTTTGTGAAAAATCAGAAAATCAGAAAGGCCTGACCAAGAAGCAAACCAGCAACCTTCTTGCTGTGAGGCAACAGCGCTTAACCCCTGTGCTGCCGTGAAGCCCCACAACAAGTCTCACCCCTCCTGAAAATGTTCTAGTCTTTAATGTCTTTATTTATACTTCTTTTGTCTCTATGTTATTGTCTACATAAACTTAAAAGTTTTTTTTTTAAATCTCAGAGGAAAAAGCCTCAAATCCAAAAAGCCTGAAACAAAAAATAGATCGCATTTTTCCTTAAAAATATGTTATAAATAAAGGATAAACAAATATTTTATACAGTGTGTATATTTCTTGTACAAGTGCAAAAGAAATGCTTCAAAGTCCAATAAAGAAGATTTTTTGGTAGCTTTAACATCATTAGGTCTTCAATGAGTGTGGTTTTCAATATGTTATGGCACAAAGAGCTACTAAAACATGATATTAAAGTTGATAAAATTTAAACATTTTGACATTTTTTGATACAAAGGGTTATGAAAAGATATGTCACTTCCACTTCATGGCCAGTATAGTATTGCAAAGTAACAACACTTTAAAGAAACAATTTTATGCTATCTTTTCTTACTTTATCTCCTCTAATCTTTTTAACCAAAATCTGCTGTGAGCCAGAGAAAGAGAGCACTGTCTAAAATGCACAAGTATTTGACTGAAGTATTTGCACAATTTTAACAGAGTGTGGGGGTTTTTCTGCAATTTTTTGTCATTTAAAACACAGAACTTTCAATATACAGTGCCCTGAACTAGTTGTTGTTTAGACTAGTTGCTGGTATTGTAACAACTCTGCATGTGGATAAAATTAAACTTCACATGTACACTACAAGACATGTATCTGCAAATGACTGAATATTTATTACTCCACAGGGAATCTGGTTTGCAACATATGACAACAAATTAACAACCCAAAAGAACATAGTCACTAGACTAAAATATATTAACAGGATAATTGCTGAGAACTGCCATCACAGATAGTTCTATTAAAGAGAAGATGTTTGTAGTTCTTACTTGTGTCCCTGCAGCTCAATGGCGGTGCCTTTGCGTCCTCCGATGTCCCACATGATGATGGAGTGATCAGAGCTGCCGGAAAACAAAACCCTCTGCACTGGATCCCAACACAGTGCCGTCACATTACCTGCAGCAGAGCACAACACTTGACTGAAAAGATCAATAAACAAAGACGTTCATGGAGCCAGAAAATATCATCGTTATTCTGAGGATGAGCCTTCTCAGAGGTATTATTGATCTTATGATCGTTTATTTAAAGTGATGAACTCAGAAGCTGTTTGTGTGTCCCTGCTGCAGTCATAAAGCGGTTCTCTTAAGACTTGTTTAAGTCAGTTTAAAAATCTGTTTATCTGTCTAAAGTCTCTTTTTGTTCCTGTCACAATGCATGGAAATTATTCTTGGAAATAATATGTGTTTGCATGTTGTCTCTTTTTACCCCTTTGGTAACTCAGAAACTTCAAATCATCACAGTTGTTGTGAAATCCTTTCACTGACATCAAGTTCTTTATTCCTGGTATTGAATTTATCTTCAAACCAATTCTGACTTCTCTTTGTCCTTTATCTCCAACTATCAAGCTTATATCTTTAGAAATCCTCTTCAAGACTTTTTTCTCTGCCTCTATTGTTGAGGCAGATGTCAATGTGCCAGCTTTTAAAGATATTCTCAAAGACTTAGGATAATCAGGGACTTTCAGCTATTAAAGATGACTTCTTCAGTGTCTCAATAAACCTGAAACCTGTTGGAGACTACACAGGCAGACACAGGGAGACAGATGTGATCCAGCCTTTGTTCATTTAATACAGCTACTGTATGAAGCTCAGTCATGAATGTGAGGATCTCAAAGTCAGAAATATTCATCCTCTTTATCCCCTCTTCTTTCACATAGTAGTTTTTAGTGAAAAAAATCATAAATCTGCAGTTTTAAATAAGCATCTTTAACAGATAAAGTAAACTGCTTGATGTGATATTTAATTCAGATTCTGCATTTTACATTCAGAAACAGTTACTCCTTCTATCAGCTCCTCGTCATCCTCTGAATTATACCACCTTTCAAAACTATCACTATAACCTCCATATTTTACAGAGTAAAAGTGTAATATACAGTGTAATATTTAAGTTGTAGCTTAAGCTTATGTTGAAACTTTCTTAGCTGAAGCAACACCTTAAATGTTATTAAGGCATAAACTCCATTTGAACTTAAGCACAGCTGATGAAACTCTTGCTGGTTTGCAGAGTGTCCTGACTAAGTGCTTAAAATAACACATTTACATTTCTAAAACTTAAGTCTACAAAACAAACTTAAAAGTTCAGGAATAAGGATGGAAAAAATACAAAAACCTCCAGCTCTGTTAGGTCTGTTGGTTCTGCTTAACACTCCACAGCTAGTTGTAAAATCTGCTGGTATTTGCAGGCAATGTAGATATATTTGCTAATATAATTAACATGTTCGGCTAATATCTGCCAACACTTATAATGCTGATAAAAGTGTGCATTCTTATGCCATTGGTGCTGCAATATGTAAGTACAAAGCCAACAGGAGCTCTGGTAAAGCACTGATGTTGAATCACACATTTTATACATGGCTTTAAAATGAAGTTTCTCTTTCAGGCAAAAGTCCATAATTTAATGTTGGCTTGTTGTAATCACCCTGCTCAGTGTCAAATTCATGCCCATTAATGTTTGTTTGTGCTGCCATTATGCAAATTTCCACCCATATGTGCAGAAGAGCACAGTGGTGACCAATTAAGTCCTGAATGGTCTAATTTGCAACAGGACTAAATCATTAGTACACCTTGTTTAGCAATGGCAGTGTGCTTTACGACACAATACAAACTGTGATTGCACCGTCTTCAGAAACGATACTACAGCAGCAGTTTGGAGCTTCAACTTTGGTTGGTAGCTGCAATTGAAAGTGACTTTAAAAATCCTCAATGGTACAAAAAAATAAAACTGCAATGAAGTATAAAGACAGTAAAAAACCAACATGATATTTTTAGAAGTTTCATTACAACAGTCCACAAACTTACAAACTTAGCCTATTTAAACTGGATTATGTTCTGTGTATGTGTACGCCTGACATACCAGTATGTCCTTTGAACGTGGTGACCAGGCTGCAGTTGTCCTGCTCCAGCTTCAGGATGGTCACCTGACCTGACTGGTCCCCCACAAAGGCGTGTCTGGTCTCCACATCAAACCTGAGATACTGTTAAGATAAACTGGAAGAAAATTGATCCTGAAAAAAAAGTTTGAGTCAATCAAACAATTACATTGATGTGTGAACTGTAAAATGTAGTATATGAGTCAAAGCTTTTGTTGTAGCTGTAAAGATGTTCAGTGTAGGTGGATGACTCCAAGCTCTTATAGCAGCCATTTAGCTGAGTCCTTTCTGACCTGGTTAAGTCACTACGGACAAAATCACTACAGCACTGTTTGCTGCGTAGAGGAGAAAAGCGACAATGGCATAAGCAATGACCTCATTATAACTGCCAACCTTTCCCTCACATTACAATCAACATATATGAAATTAAAATAAGGACTTGACCTTTCGTCTTCTAATCAGTTTAAGCCTAAGATGATATGTCCTTCATACTGCATTCAATAACAGCTAAAAACACAGATTGGTACAATTCCAATCCTTCGGTAAATCGATCAAACCAGTGACACTATGTGGGTCTGATTAAACTAAATGTTTTTGAGCATTTAATCAAAATAAAGCTTCCATAAACATGAAGAAAAATCTGCAGGCTTTTTTAGTGAATTACTGCAGTGCAAATAAGAAACGTTATCAGTCAGAACTTTGCTCCTGATGCCAGAATTTTAAGACACAAATACACAGACTGTGAGTCATAGAGCATAAAAGGCTTTGTCTGGCCTTTCTTCTTTTTTGTTGTAGCACTTCAATAGAAACACCAGAGTGCCGTAAGTCAGGCGACACTCGTTTAAATGGTGTTTCTTGTGAGTTGTGAAATCTCTAGATAAAAACAAGAGGGATGAAAAGGAGGCTTGATGGTCCCTTTTGCACTGTAAAGTTACTACTGAAGTAGGAGCTAGAGAGGTTAGCTTTAACCATGTTGTGATTACTTCTTTCAATCTTTTCGTCAGCAGATATTATGAACTTGGTCCCACAACTGTTCCTAGAAAATGTTCCTTGGTTAAACAACCCCCAGTGTTGCAACTTACAGCTCCCTTGACATGCTTGCTTAAAGCTGAAGTAAGTGGGGTTTTTTTCCTAAGAATATTTTGGTTCTTGTTGTTGAAAAGCCCTTTACATCCTGAGAACATAAAAAAACATAATGATCTAACAAAAACGTAAAAGGCATCCACTGTCTGTGGCGGTGGCAGGGCTGCATTATGTTTGCTCAAGCATTGCAGTCTGAGTAACAGCATTGGCTGGCCTCCCTGACGTCCCACCTACCTGCGTACTTAAACATGTATTGTGTGCGCCTGGAGTCGAGCAACTGATGCTACCTCAGGAGCTGTAGGAGGCTGTTGGACATCAGACAAGAGTAGCAGAGAAATAGCAGGGGCAGTTAAACACTCTACTATCACCTACATTTTCTGCTACACAGAGCAAGAAAAGAGGGATATAGCTATAAAAATCATTCTCCTGGACCGTAGGATGTGTCTTTTAACCAGTGCAATCACTATATACCCATGTGCAAATGCTGCCATGCAGGACACAAGTATATGACTTCAAACATGTCATTCTGCCACTTTATTTGTGCTTAATGCAAAACAAAAACTAATCAGTTTCTCATCTACCATAACTACAGAAAGGTCCGTCCACTTCAGTGTCACACGTTGTCCTTTCCTTTCCAGAAGTTAATGCCACATGGCTGGTCACACAGATAAAACATAGGTAACAGGAGAGGTTCTAGACTTGTGAGTCAGGACCCTAAAGTGGTATGTGGTGCTTTTTAAGTGGGCCGCAAAAATGTGCTTGGAAAAACTGTGGCAAATAGCCTCTACAGAAGCCTTCAGCGGGCATGCATCCTTATATTTTGCCTTAATAATGAGATGTTTTCATGAGTTTTGAATTGTCTTGTTATCTAAGGAAAATAATGTTTTTCTCCATAATAACACATTAGTGTCTTAAGATCTCCAAAAAACAACCAGAATGTATGTTTTCAAGGACTGAAATATTAGCCTGACAGGGTAGGACTGTTTCACATGCCCACTGCATGAAATTAATTTCAAATATATCTGGGCAAAAGCCCATAGACAGTGATTGGGAGGGGCAGAACCTTTCAAAATAAAAATAAAAAAAGGTTGACTGAATTAACGTTTTTTTCTGTCACATTTATTACTGGCCAATCAGTGCAACAAACATTTGATATAATAGGTTTGCACTGCTGATTAGGAGTAAACTACAGATCACAAGCTTGACAGGCAGCCGTTGTAATGTTAATACACTATTCTACATTATCAGTGAGTCACTTTGTAAATTTAACTCTTGTCACAGCCAGTTGGGAGAAGAGCAAATGCATATTTTCCACAAAGAAAAGCTTTCAACTGCCACTATAGCTGCAACCACACTACAATTTCCAAAAAAAGGCTGAGCCCGATCCGCTGAGGAATCGTACTGCAGAGCTCCCTCTCCAGCCAATCTGAGAAGTTCCACTACCCACATTCCAGTCCGGCTCTGGCACATCCCTGCAGCGCCACTACACTCCGCTTCATAGAGATAATATGCAGGCCTATTTTCTACACTAGCCGCTGCCAAACCGCATCAATCCACAAAGATCGATCCAAACAGCCAGAAAGACATGCAAAGTATCGGGTCAACCTCAAAATACAACACAACGCACAGACTCTTACCAACATTATGTCTCATCCTGCAGTATGAGCAAAAAGTCATTGGGAAGTCAGTGGGTCACCACAGCACCATTGATGAGCAAAAGTCAACTTTTGAGGTGGAAAGCCACAGACTTTTACATGATGAAACCACAGATTCTTTGTAGTAAATAGTTTTAACTCCCTAATGTACTAACCCATGGTAGGAGCCATAAAATCATAGAATCATTCCGAAATGAACCAAAAAACAAACCCAAAAAGGCAAAATATTAACAAAACACTGTGGACATACTTTTCCTGTGTGAACTCACAGTTCCCTGTGATCTCTGCCCTCCTTTCTCAAGCTGATCAGGGCTACACTGGGTTGTCAGAGCAAAACTATGGCGTTGTGGAGCATGGCACAGCTGGTGTATGTGGAAGTTATGGGTAATCTTTTCACCAGCCATCATTGCTTACAACCTTGCAGTCACTTCAACTAAACGTCTGTAGCTACTACCTCATTCTTTCAAAAAGACACTGATTGGTCTTGTAATTCTGTTCCCAGTCAGTCTGACTGGGAAAACCCCTATCAGTTTTAAGTTCTGCTAAATGGTTCCACCTGAAGATCGACTTAGAATCTGGCCAATCTATTGTTTTTGCGAAGTTAGTGAAATAAAATGTGTTCATACATGTCCTCCTAGGGCTTCTGTACTAGTGATCATGTATGTTTAGTCCTGTCCTTTTCTTCTGTCATTTATTTTGCTACAACTAGTTCCAAACAGCATTGGATTTCATTATAAAGCTCACTGAGGAGGCAGTGGTGAGTCCATAAGTTTAAGAGCCTCTGCACTTTGATACAAACGGTTAATGATATTTAAATAACATGTTTTACAGCCTCTATACTTTTTGATTCTACCATTCAACATAACAACAAAGATTAAATTGTTTACAGACATGGTATTGAGAAACACTGAATATTCTGACGACTTCAATTAAAACATCAGGAAACTCCTGTCTAAAACTGCTTCTTTCCTATCCATCTATCAACAAAACAAAACACTAATTAGATTTGATTCACTGTGCATTCTGCCCTACAAACACACAGTCCTTATTATCATAGCTGAGGTCACTCCAAACAATAGCAGCAGAGGTCACTGCTCAGCGTTTTTTCACAGATTTTCTTGCCATGCTGGTCCGACAGGTTAGCATGTGGAGGCTAACAGGCCAGCAGCAGTGTAAAGACCTCATGGCAGCCTCATTGGTATGGATCAGTGTCACCGCCGAGCACTCACAGCCTTTCATGTGGCCATTACAGACACCTCCTCAGACCGTTTCCTTGACAACAGCATGACTGATGCCTATTGTTAGCCCTTTCCCATCAGAACAAACTAACTGGAAGCTAATCTCAATTGCCCTGACTTGTATTGCTGTGGCCTTAAAATAGACTGTGTTGTCATAATAAAAGGCAGAGATTTTTCACAGTCCAGAGCACCAAAGATGGCTCGACACTCTGTAACGTCCACTCCACTCCATTTAGCAGGAAAGCTTAACTGTCAGGTTCACTGAGCTCGCTGCAGAGGCCAAGTAGCCCACAAATCAAGACAACAAACAGAGCAGGAGAGTGAGAGGAGGGGCGTTAAAGGATACTGTAGTCCTGAGACCCAGGCGGCAGTGCGATACGTCCCCAGCTGCTGGCCACTCTCTGAGCAGTGCCACGTGAAGTTTTTGTCCTGGCCGGTGCTCAGGAGCCACTCCATCTCCAACACAAACAGCACCACAGTCACTCTGCCCTGGTGAGCTGCAGGAACACAAAAACACGATCAGCACGTGCAATTATTATGTTGGTACAACTAAAACAGGACTTAAAATCCACATTAGTCAATGCACATTAGTCAAACTGAAATCAAAGTCAGACTAACATGCCTAAATAATGCACTTGGATATCACTTCTGCATGTATACACCTCATTCAGACTCAGGCTGGACTGGACATTCTGAGCTTGCTCCACAGTTTGCCTGCCAAGCTTTGACCCAGAAGTTGAACGGCTTAAAAGCAGAAAAAGTCATGGTGTTGTCTGCCTTCAGATGCCACCATAAGCTCGAGCAGCTATCCCCAATGGCTATGAATTAATATTAAATGACTGTATTGTGGACTTGTACTGTTTAAAGAGTGTATTTTTTCTTCTGTGCAAGCAAAGACAGAACATAACAGGCTTACACCATGCCACTGACGATAATGAATACATTACTTGTTATTTCTAAATAAACAATATCTGCACACAGGACACATTTTAATCAATGGTGGGTGGAAATTCTGCACCTTAGGCCATTGGATTCATTTTCTTGGCCTACATAATTCAAACCTTGTAGAACACCAATTGGAGAATCCTGAGCAAGAGGGATTGTGTGCATCACATTTTGGCCAGAAGTAAAGTGTGCATCCTCTTTTGCATCTACACTGGGACAAGTTCAGTAGTCCAGGTAAATATCCTAATTGTGCAATAACCATAGTTTGCCTTTACTGTACATGTAAACATACTGACTGGTACAAAATATGAGATAACTTTAACACTGACACAAAAAATAGTGCAGGAGACTGGTAAAAATTCCTAGTGTAAGACAGTTAAAATGCCTTAAATGCATATTAAGATATTTATAGGCCAAGTATGCCTGCGTTTATGAACCCTTAAATAATCAACAGAAGTGGACAACTGCAGTTTCCTACATTGTTAAATCTGATTTTCTTTGTTTGGTTGTATTTTTGAAAGCTTATATGGTATATCAAGCTCTAGGCTTACAGTGCATATAAAAAGTATTTATCCGCTTGGATGTTTAACCCTATATTGATTTTATAAATCAATCATGGTCAATATGATTTGCTTTGTTTGACCAAAAAAATACAAAAAAACTCTTTAATGTCAAAGTGAAAACAGATTTCTACTAAGTAATGTCAATTAAATAAAAAAATGTAATGTCAAATAAATAACTGCATAAATATTCACCCCCTTCAAGTCAGTTTTAGTAGATGCACCTTTTTCTGCAATCACAGCACTGAGTCTGTGTGGATACATCTCAATCAGGCTATGTAGACACTGAAATTTTACTCCATTCTCCTCTGCAAAATGCTCAAGCTCTGTCGGCTTTTACAGGGACTGGGAAGCCACAGCCCTTTTCAAGTCAAGTCACACATTTTCTACAGGATTGAGGTCTGGGCTTAGACTCAGCAACTCTAGAACATTCATATTGTTGTCTTTAAACAATTTCTGTGTAGCTTTCAATGTATGCCTCAGGTCATTGTATTGCTGGAAAATAAATCTTCCCCCAGGCCGTAGTCCTCTTGCAGACTGGATAAAATTGTCCTTCAGGATTTTTCTGTATTTTCCCGCATTCATTTTACCCTCTACCTTTATAAGCCTTCCAGGGCAAGCTGCTGAGAAGCATCCCCACACCATGATGTTGCCACCATCATGCTTCACAGTGGGATGGTGCGTTTGCGGTGATATTCAGTGTTTGGTCTCCTACTTGACCACGGAGTCTCCCACATGCCTTCTGGTGAACTCTAGTCCAGATTTAATCTGAGTTTTCTTCAACAGTGGCTTTCTCTTTGCCAGTCTTACATAAAGCTTTAACTGTTGAAGAACCTGGCCAACAGTTGTTGTATGCAGAGTCTCTCCCATCTCAGCTGCTGGAGCTTGTAACTCCTTCAGAGTAGTCATAGGTGTCTTGATGGCCTCTCTTACTAGTCTCCTTCTTGCACAGTCACTCAGTTTGTGAGGACAGCCTGATCTAGGCAGATTTACACATGTGCCACATTCCTTCCATTACTTTAAGACTGATTTAACTGAACTCTGGGGAATGTTCAGTTACTTGGAATTTTTTTGTGTCCATCCCGACTTACACTTTTCACTAACTTTTTGAGTTACTTGGAGTGTTCCTTTATCATGGTGTAATGGTAGCCAGGAATACTGATTAACCAGTGACTGGACCTTCCAGACACAGGTGTCTTTATTCTACCATCACTGAGACACATTCACTGCATTCGGGTGATCTCCATTTCACTAGTTGTCAGACAACTAGAACCAAGGGGTGAATACTTTTTATAGGCACTGTATGTAAGCCTATTGACCACTATAACCAAATTTAGGACTGAAGTTTAATCAAAAACAAATGTCTCTTCCCTGCAGATTGAGCTTAATTAGCACACAAAATAAAACAGTAAAAAACCTAAAAGCATTTCTGTGTGTAATTCAAATTAATGTAAACAAAGTTATGTCAGTGAAGATTGTGTGATGTGAAATGAAACCCTAAGCACCAGTTCCTATTTGGTTTTGATTTAAAATGATGTTGCAAATACAGATAACTGCCACCACTTTGCAGCAGTTTCTGTTGCAAAAATAATGACATGACTTGTAAAAATAGGTTGTATTTCTACATGAACTGAAACAGTGTTATGCACAAACAGACCTGCCTGCCTATTGGCTAAGGAAAGATAGCGCCACTAGATGAAAAAACTTTCCGGATGATGGTGCGAAAGTATCTGGTGTAAAAATATTCAGAGATAAACAGTTCAACTGTGCACAGCCACAAAGACACACAGCACATCTCATTTTTAAAGCTACTTATATCATGAAAAGTTAATAAAAAATTTACTTTCTTTCTTAGAGTAAAACATCTGATGTAGCTTATATGTGTGGATTTTAACAATCATTTTTTTAAATTAGCAGGTTACACTCAAAAGACAAATGAATGATGAATAATTCTAAATTATTTTTAGCAAAATAGCAAACCTTCCTAAAGCTGCAGAGTTTATAAAGCCTTAAGTAAACAAAGATAAGCAGATCTAGTTAGCAGTGAAATTTTCATGCTTGGGGGGAACACATTTTACACAGTAATAATTAAGATATCCTGCAGATTTTTAAAGATGCATACAATTTAGGCACAAAGTTTTATTTTGACAGTTGTTAACCTGAAAGTGGCATATAAACTGCCATATTTGATAAACTCAAAATATAAAAGTCAATAAAAATGAGAATCATCACTTACATGCTGTTTTCTTGCTTTGGTTTTGAAAAAATGTTACGCAGCTCTGCTCATTAGTGTTTCTCTGAACAAAACCTATAGAGCAGGGGTTTTCAAGTGTGGGAAAGTGAGCCCCCCACCAAAAAAAATAATTTATTCCGTGTACCCCACCCTCATAAAAATAGGATTCAATCCACTATATTTATGTCTCATCTTAAGTATTTTAACATGTTTTTGATATTTTTGATATTTTGGTCTGCATGTGATTCCAACATCCATCCTTCCCAGGCAATCGGGTATTTGGTTTCAGTGATGCTTCAGTATGCTCTACGTTAGTGGGAACTATGAGTTTACATACTTGCAGTTTATGCAGGATTGCATGACAGTGGATCATCCTCCACCTTAAGCCTTGCCTGGTACTCGCTTTTGATCACTGTAGGTGCCAAAAACCTGCTCTTATTGTTTATGGGATAAATGTCACATTTACCTTCAGTGACCAAATTCCTTCTACTTCTTGTTAAAAAAATCTCCCTGGTTTGGTCAATAGACTGAATATGAGGGTTTACACAGGCTTATGCTGTCATTAGCTTGCACATCTTTACAAACTAAACACTGTGGGCACTGACCATCATCAGGACCAATGCAGGAAAATCCTAACTTTAATAGTTGACTCTTGTATAGTCTCTGACCAGTTTGCCCCATGCACAGCAGAAGTTAGCAAAGAATATCACTGTTTATGGTTTATGGTTTTGCACCTCTCCTGAAGTCCTGTGGCGCCCCTCAGTAGAGGCCCGCCTCACACCTTGAAAACCACTGCTACTGAGCAAGTACACAATGTTTCACGAATCATATGAAATAGGCAGATCTGTTTCTCCAGCCCTTTCAATATTCTCCTTTGAACAGTATCTAATATGAAAAAGAAGTAGTTCATACAACATACTGTCTGACTAGTAATGAGCATGGTCATACATTATCTGAACGTCCACAATTAAATGATGAGAGACTGAAATATAAATAGTAGAGGATACAAAGCAGCTAATCCCATACCGAACATTTTTTCCCAGTAGGGAAGTAGGTTCTCTTTCAGAAATGTGTCATATTAACTGACTCACACACGTAGATACTCATGCACACTTCCTGTCTCACCCTGGTAAGTGTTTGCTGGAGTCATCTTATTGTAGTCTTCTGACAGGATGAACTCCTGAAAGACAGGACATAGAGATTAACAGTCACACGGACAGAGGTCAGTGACTTTGGTTATAAACAAGGATCTACAAGTTTTGACTGGTGATTATACGGTGTATGTAGTTACACTAAGGTGTAACAAAATCCTTTTAATTAAGTCCAAAATTATTGTGAGAAAAGGACTTTATCAGAAGCAAAGGCCTTCCTCTTGCAGAGAGATAAATACTTGACATATTTACTTCCTAAAAATGTAAATGCACATCAATTTACATGTGATCTTACTGACAGTGTTGTTTTGTGTGAGCCACCGCCCAGGATAAATAACTGTCAGGAACTTGAGGTTTTAGGGTTGTTTTAAGGTTAAAATCCTACAAAATGTTCTGTTATCTCTCTGTTTCACTCTGACTCTGTGTTGGGAGAACTTGTTCCAAAATAAACAGCTCCCACTGGCAGTGACTTTGAAAAAAACAACATAAAAACAAAACATTAAAGCTATAGCCTACATTAAAAATAAAGCCGTCCAGACCATTTTGATACATTACAAGTAGGCCTGGGTGATAGATTTATAAACTGGTTTTAACTGAATGAAACTCTCCAGAAGCATTCCTGTACGCTGGAGATCTGCCAACATGTTGACCAAATACACACAATTTGAGATGAAGTCCATGTTAAATACCACAGGATCTTCCTGTTAACATGCAGACAAAAACACACAGACCACTGGGATGACATGTGGATATCAGGTGATTATGAGTGAAGCAGTGAGAAAAGGAAACGGTCCTCAGCTCAGACAGAGAAATAAATGTTGAGAGAGCCGGACTTGAAGGGGAAACAGGATGGTTGTTGGACTCACACAGATACTGCCAGTATCCATCCCCACAGACAGCCTCCTGGTCTCAGGGTTAAAGGACATGCATGAGCACTGCGCTGGAGAAAAAACACAAAAACAATAATAAGAGTGAACTCTTTTTATATGATTATTTGCTTTTGGATAGAAATGTAATTTTAAGGTGAAATTTCCAAGGTAGAATTGTTGTTGGGGTCAAGCAAAAGTTCCAGAGGGACAATTGTCACTGCAGCTCTACACTGATCCAGGCTTTATGGCAGAGTGGCTAGACAGAAGCCTCTCCTTAGCACGAAACAAACTAAAGTCTGCATGGATTTTTGCAAAAAACACTCTATGTCAAAGCCAAGCAGTTTTCATGTGTTTTGTTTAAAAAAATGAAAAAAGTTAAAGGAGTTGGAATACTTTCCTGAATACTGTATTTACAGGCTTTTAATGCCTTTATTTTCAGAGGTCAGTGGTTTGAGTCGGAAACAGGGATAAGAGAGTTGGGGAGAGACATAAAGGAAAGGAGCTCCCACCCAGACTTGAACCTGGGCCACCTGTGCACATGAGGTGTGACCTAACTACTAGGCCATCTGTACCCCTAAAATCTGCCTTGTTGAAAGATTGTATTGTAAGTGTTAGCCATTATCCAATTTGTCATATTTAATCATTTTGTGTCATTACCTACTCTGAAACTGCTGTAGGTAAGATAATGCAACAGTTTATATAGCAAAAAACCCTTCCTCTTTGTCTCTGTAGTTCCACTGAGTTGTGCCTCATGTTTCTGAAATATTAACAACTAAATAAAATGCAACAAACAGGTTATTATTTTTTTCTGTGGGTTGATGCATGTCAGAAACGTGTGCGTTCTAGTGATGTCACAATACCAGGTACTTAGGCATTATGCTAGAAATAATAAAACTATTTAAATAACCCGTTTCAATGCAACAGCAACAAAAATACATGACGTCAGAGGCACCCAACATTACAAAGCTAGTGTCTGTGGTCAGTATTTACTGTGATTTAATAAGATGTCATGAACTGCTTTCTGTCAGGTGATCATCAATCCCAGTGAACATCTGATTGGATGATTTAAAACTGAGGTTGCCTCTTTGTTTGTATGTATACATTCAAAGAATGCTTTCATCATACCTTATGAAGGTATGATGAAAGCTAGATCAAATTGATTCAATAGATGTACCAGAATTAAGCCTGACAATGTGCAGGAGCACTTTTCATTGTTTTGATCACGCGCATTGCGAACAAACTACTGCACACAGTCCCAATTGTACAATCACACTGGCAATGTTTTGATAACCAAACTTTGCCAACAATTTGTTCAGCAATTTGTTCTCTCATTTTCTCTTAAAAATCTTTATGTTGAGCAAAGTTCTGAAGATATTTTAAACTTCCAGTTATTTTCTATTCCAATAATTACTTAAACGATTGTATAATTGTAAAGCATGTGGTATCAACAGGTAAAAAAACATGACAACCTAAGTCACACTCAACAACAAAGTTGTTCTAGTATTAACAATGTTCTAATCTAGAGTTTGTCTTTTAACGTGATCTGAGTGTTCTCTGATGGTCAAAACAATAAAAAAAAAGATGTTAAAAAAGCAGTTTTATTAAATGACCTTCAAACTATTTCTGGCAGTCTGTGCGAGCAAAAACGAACAAAAAACATCTGATAATATCAGCTGGATTTATCAGTCTTGTTCTGATACTGCACCTGCTCCATGATTTATGATTCAGAGTACATCACTTGAGCTTGATATTCATCTCCTGTCTGAGCTGAACCAGACCTTGGTTCCAGCCCTCCTTCAACCCTTGAGGATAAGTAGGGAGAGCTAATGGATAGATCTCAACAACACTTTAACATTCACAGCTTCAAACGGTCATACACCATTGGTTTTGTTATTCTTTCCACCCCTGTGGGTTAATTGCAAGGTACACAAAGCGTTTTTACTCTTCAGTCGGTGTTTATTAAAGTCTTCCAAGCAGAACGTGTTTGTTTCTGTCAACAGTCAGCTGTAGTGCCGCTATTTAGAATTTTCAGGGCTGCTTTTGACTGCCATGTTCACTTGAACAATATTCTGTTGAAAAGGAAATAAACTCTTGTATAATATTGTTACTGATTTTTTTTCTTAGTTGCACTTTCCATATTTAAAGATCAACTAGACCCCAGGATTACAGATGAAATGAATCTATCCTGGAGTTTTAAAAAATGCCAGAATGCCACTAGGAAGGGGGGAGAACAAGACATGCTCACTCCTTTATGCCATCACCATAAGCTGCAACATAAAACTGCCGGTGTTATTTTGGCAAATCAAAAAATGCAATTAGCATTCAAGGTTTTCTTAACATGAGCTGCCATGAGTGTGAAACAATGGTAAAAGCTCAGTATCAACCTCATTTTAAGAGAGAACATGATTTACTTACAATCATGGGTAACAGAACTACACTACCCACAATCCTAGAGTGTCACATCTCTGATTGGTGAGGGTGAGTGTTACCACTGATATTTTAATCCCCCCTTTGAACTTGGAAGGTAACTGAAGTTAATGGTTGTTTTTTTTTTTCTACAGAAATTTTAATGGGAAATTTGTCTTATGACACCACAGCTGCCAACAAAGCAGCAGGCACTGATGAGATCTGTAGTAGTGAACGTTGGTACGACATATGTCACCTGCCTCCAGATCAGCCAATAAAAATGTTCAGTTGCTGTGGACAGGTCTTAAGGTGCTTTCACATTAGGGGCCCAGTCCCGGATCTGAGTGCACTTGAGCCCAAAGTCCGGTTCATTTGGGTAGTGTGAATGGAAATGAACTGTGCCCGGGCACCGGGCCTGGGCCCACTTGGGGAGGTGATCTCAGGCGCAGTTCAAGTGGACTCTGGCACGGTTTCGCTGAGATGTGAATGCAACTGCGCGTGGATACAGGACAGAGCGCTGTATCAGCTTTATGACATCATCGTAAAAACTAAACTTCTTTCATGAATGCGGATTTATTTGGACTTGAATTAATCGTTCAACTGAAGATTTTATTCTAAATGCCAATTCCTTATAGTTATTCATATGAATGCCTTGAGCACCTATGAGCACAAAACCCCCAAAATGAAACAAAAACAGTTTTGACTACAAAACAGTGGAATTTAGAAATCTAACATTTAACAGCCCCTGTATTAAGTAGTATTGGTGATCAATTCAGAAGGAAATCTCAACATGTGTGTACAAAGTATTTATATTTTGTATACTAGAAATATGCATATCAACTACCCCCTACAGTAGGGATGAATGACATCATTTTTAAATCACAATTGTGATGCTCCGTGTTAGTCACATGACTTTAAGCACACCATTGTTACCACAAAAGGAGTTCTATCATTTCCTTGACTGATCCACAATGAAGTGTTTGATATCACCATCAGCTGTCAGAGAACTGAGCACTGTGCATGCAGACTTTTTGTGTTTACATGTAAAACATTGAGACTACAGCAGACACTGCTGCTGTCACAGATACACCAGTATGATGCTGGAGGCAGACACAATCTAATGCAAGGCCAATCTTGAGAAGGTGTATCCCCATTATGAGAAGCACTTTGTCCTGGTGCTCTTCAATGCTGTGACCACATAAATGATACATTAATGGAACAGATGTGCTACTGATTGTTTATGTTACAGCTGTAGGAAGGCACACCTGTGTGTGTCACAAAAGGCAGCTGAGGATGATGAGATTTTATTGGACTAAAAGTTACAACCACAGAGATAATCACATAGACTTAACGTAACTTTGATCATTGTTAATCATGCTTGATGACATTTTTTAAGATATATTTTTTGGATTATCATGCCTATATTTAGAAAGGAGGATAGTGAGTAGAGTTGGAAATAGGGATGAGAGAGTGGGGGAAAGATATGCAGGAAAGGAGCCACAGGCTAGACTTGAACCCCGGGTCGCCTGCATACATGGGGCACAACCTAACCACTAAGCCATTCACACCTGGATTTATCACAAAGAGTCTGATAAAGCCAGCTGACATTTTAAAACATTCAGAAACAGCAAGTTTATTTGTAGAGTTTAAGAGAAAAAATATTGCTCCATGGAGAAAAAAACGTGCACTAAATTTGAATAAAACTTTAAAGAATAACTAAGGGTAATTGACTTCCTGTTTAAAAATAGACCTGCTTTGTCTTGATAAAGACTCGTTCGAGTCTAAACGTACAGATATCCCTGTTTAATAAAGGACTTTTATTACATCAGAGTGCCTCGAATTCTCAGTTCTGACTGCCATCTTTACTATGGACCTTTGTTGATAAGTTAAAAGGCAAATCATTGCTCCCTTTTTTAAATTAGACCTGCTTTTATTTTGAAAAAATAAGAAACTTTGGGCAGATCAAAGATAATGGGATAAGGGACCAATCAAAACCTAAATGTTTGAAAATGCATGGTGCAAAAGTCTGTTGACTTACCCACTGAGCTGTCTTTGAGTATTTTTAAAAAGTGAAATCAAGCATATAGAAGCAGGGGGTGTACTTCTTTATATCACTGTGCCTGCAGAGAGACATTGCAGCAGCTAACCAGAGTGTGCTGAAAAGGACAATAAAACATGTGATTCATCACGACTTAAAAATATTACTGCAGCAATAATGGACCTAAATAATCATGATTAATGCATTCATGTTGACAGCCCTACTCAGGACCTAGGTTGTCAGCTGAAAAAAGATGTCCTGGGGATGTAGTTACTCTTTAAATATTCCTAAACAGCATCAAAAAGCCAACTGTTCCTGCTTAAAGGCCTCTGTATATTTATTCTTTTAATGATTATTACCTTATAAAGTTATTTATTTACATGGTATTCTCTGTGCTCATGGTGAGATGGTAAAACTATTCAAAGGGCTTCCTTTTTGTTTCTTTCTGCCCTATAAAGTGTGGTGAAAACAACCCCATAATGAAAATACTTTGAATGATTTAGACACTTCTTTTAACCACTAAGGATGACAGATGGTGATTTCCTGAATGCACTGGCTGAGCTTTGTGAGAACAAAAAATAAAAAAATAAACAGTTAAATAAACGTGGGACCAAAGTCCCGGCAGTTTGACCTCATCTGAATGTTTCCAGAAAGCTCCTCAAACATGAAAAAACATTGTTTGGATAACTCAAATAATACACTGATGCCATGGACCTTTTCCCTTTTAAAGTCTCTCTGTGTTGTTAGTTCTGGTTTCCTATTATTTCTACCAAAACACAACCCTGACCTCATTTCCCCCTTAATTATTCTGCATTTTCCTGTGTTTTTCATTTCATTCTTACCAAGTTTGGCTATTTCACTTCTGAAAAACACAATATTAATGAAAAAAAAGATTAAAGATATATGAAATATTCAATCTATTCATTTTAAGATTTCCTGTCCAAATTTTGATCCCCTTCTGTTAAAATGTTAATTGCTTTATCACTAAATCAAGATAATATCTTCTGTTGTGTTATCTTTTGCACACCATTTTGAGTTTCTCTATCAGTGTTGTGAAATCTCCCACATATGCAGCTTCTGGTGTGGCTATTGTAAACCACAAATCTTGCTGATGGTAGCACGGAATTTCCTTCAGTTGCTCAACTAGAAGGAAACAAGGACAAACAGACGTGCAGCACTGCAGTACTATTGAAAAGACCAGCACCACTTGGACCATTCCCCCAAGCCTCCCCTCCTCTTAGAGTGGTACGTTCTGTGTCCTGGTTGTTGTTCATAAAGACCACAGAGGAGAGGAGAGGAGAAGAATGATCCTACAGGACAACATGCTGATGTGGATTCAGGAACAGGTCGTACTGTGCTTTCATGTCATTGTGAGAGGTGAAACCTGTGTACTCTGGTTTTTATCGTGATAAGAAAATGTAAACATGGAATAAAAGCAAGCAAGGATGAGTGCACTAAAGGGAATTCACAATATCCTCTCTTCAATAGGGACATTTTTCATGTGCTAATTTGTTAACCAAAGCTCCTGCACACTCCTACATATTCATGGAATTTGATTACACTGAACATGCAAATAATTTAGTTCATTAAAATACTAAATTTGCATTTGTTTTAACATATAGTGATAATAGGGAGGCTTTACAACAATGAAGCTATTGTAAAATACATATAAAGGAATACTTACATGCCATCGTGTGGTAGACACTGGGCCAGTACTGACCGCTGTCTCTCTTCAGCCATACCCGAATTGTCCTGTGGGATCAAACCAAAATGTTTTAGTGACTTTCAAAAGCTTTCATGGTGTCTAAAACTTCACTGGAACATAACAGATGTGGACAATTAAGAACAATACTTGTGCAAAGTTTGCTGCAACATCAAAGGACAACAAGCTGCTTTAACATCCTTTCTCTGTTTATGAAAAAAACAATACAAGAGGATGTGTAGCTAGAGTTTGCTGAAGTTCAATAAGTCTTTGATATTCAGTTAGGTGAAATAATATTCAGCTTTGTTTGGCTTTGGCTATCACTACCACTACAACTACTGTAAGCACTGTCACAATCATAACAGGGAAAACTAAATTTGTATGTTATCAACATAGCCAATGTCTTTCTTTCTTATAAGTTCCAGGCCAATATGTCCCTAGGTCAGTATAGGTAATTGCTGAATATTTGCCCTCTAGGTTTAATAAAAGTATCAGAATTTCAACGCACTTGTTAAAAAAAGTTTACAGTTTGCCATCTCAATAGTTCCAATCACCAACATTTGTATTATATCATATCTAATTTACTAACAAGGTGTATACGTGGACCTAGAGCTGTGGATCATATACTATAGCTTGGTTAAGTGAGTTAATAGTAATCCATTTAAAAACAGTTGTACTGTGCATGTTGAATGGGAATTCCTTAGACATTACAAGACCTTTGAACATACAAACCCTCTAACCCACCCTCTAGCAGAGCACAAATGTCAATAGAAAGGAAACTCAGATGACAACTACAATGAAGCAGATAAGCACAACAGTTGAAAACTATGAATGCAAGGAGGAAATTTGAAATTCAAGGACTTTTATTTGGACTTGTGACCAAGTATGACAAATATTAATATACTAATAAAATTCAACAGTACATATAAACCCAGTAAGGCTAGAAACCCCCCCAAATATTATGATTGTGATATAATCTACAAATATTTAGGTGCCTTATCTTATGTATTATTCAACATACAAAAGCAATGAATCACTCTACATTATAACCAGCACAAGATTATTTTGGCTCATATTGCAAATTTGATATCAATTGCTATATTGAAGGGGATGATCATTTTCATGTAATTATTGTATTGATTACGAAAAACAAAACAAGAAAAGTAGCATTTTCACAAACTACTCTAAAAAAGACATCAGACTGTCTGCAATATGTGTAGAGCAAAACACCTGTGTTGGAAAAATCTGAATTCAACTGGTATTTGACACATTTCTCAGGGTTCCTACAGGCTTTTAAATATCAAATTAAGACTTTTTTAGACTTACAGAGAAAAATTGATACCAAAACAAACAAACAAAAAAAAAAAACAAACAAAAAAGAGGCACAATACTTTTCTATACACGGACCAGGACAGTATTTTCTGATTAATGATCTATTTACGGAATGCAAAGTGGTATAGGGGAAAAGAAATTTTGGGGTCATAAACTTCTTAATTTGATGGTTTCCGGCACACTTAACACCTCTATTCTATGAATATACAGTATATTGATATCATAATATATTTTTTGGTGCTGAGCAGGTGTGCTGAGCTGATTTTAAACTGTTAAACTATTAAAAAGCAGAATAATACGGTTTGTCAGGAAAGACCTGTTCAAATAAGTGTGGGCTGCAAGAATTTTTTAAAGTGGGCAACCTCGTAGCCCTGATGTCAGAGCACTGGACTAGTGTTTCACCACCGTACTGAGTTTATTAATCACAGTTAGTCAGACAAAACCAGAGAGGGGTCCGGGTTCCTCCTCCACAAAATAAAAACATCCAGCACTGAATGTCTTGAATTATGGATATTTATGCAAAATTTTGTGAGGGAAGATAATAAAAAATTATTTAAGGTTGGCTAGAAAGTAAAGAATGGATAAGGACATTTCTTACTCAGTGCCTGCTGGACTTTTACAGGCTTTTTATGGCCTTAATTTTCAAATGTGCAACTTAATACTATTTAAGACTTTTCAAGGACATGCAGGAACCCTGATTTCAGGTTAAAGAAGTAATGCACTGTCTGCAATATGAAATTTGAAGCAGGCAATACTCCTATTTAATCTAATTTTCCATTAATTTCCTATCCCTAGAACCCAGTATCAGGTGTTTTTTAAACTATCAAAACCTGCAGGCAAACTTCTGCTCACTACCTTAATTAAACAGAAACACTGGAACATAAACATCGCTTGTGTTTTAATGTGACTAGAGTTGGCCTTCAATCTTTGATGTAGTTATTCATCTTCTTTAGATCTGTCTTATTGAAATACTTTTTTTTTTAAATTCTCAATACTTTTCTACACTGTCAGTGCAAAGACTGCATCTGTACAATACGTGGTATCTAAAAAGTATCGACAAATGACAACTTCTAACGCCATTTTTTACTGACTCTTGGTGCAATAACATGCTAAACACACCCATAGTCAACATAAAGCAGTCTAGCACATGGGTGACTTATTTAGTTGCTAGTTAGCCATTAATGAAGCGTCCACAGCCAGAAGGTTAATCGAAATATGTTTTAAAATATACATTTTATACATGCTAATTTATTTGGCCAATACATAACACCCTAAAAACAGCACACTTTCTTAACCACCATGTAATGCGCATAATTGACTGTCAGCTGACAGCTACAGCTATAGTAACGTTAGGGTATATTTCCTTCAACAAACCGTTGGGCTGTTTGCACATTCAAACTACTGAGAAATTATTAAACCAGACAGTATGAGCTCAATCAATAACAGACAATGCAGCTCGGAAAACAAGACATGTGCGGTAAAAGGGTTAATATGACTAATTTATGTCCCAGACGTCCAGCATCGAGCTTACCTGTCCTCAGACACACTTATAACGCCGTCCTCTTTGGGGATGATGACCGCCGTGCTAACAACATCTTGGAAAGCCTCGATTTTGCTCAGCAGACATGGCTTCCGAGCCTGCGGCTGAGGCTGAATTTCGGCCGCCATGGGTTGATGATGCACAAACCTCCGTCTACGGCTCTTTCTCCGGGAAACATAACCCAGCCCGGTCCGACAGCAGAGCCTCGGCTCGGGGCTGCAAGCTAGCTGTCAGCGGGCAGAACACGGTGTTGTGACGGCTGTTGGAGATGCTGCTAGTCAGCTGACAGCACACACGCCCGCCTACATCTACAGAAGAAGCACTTCCTGTGAATAAAATAAGACTTCCGGTATTCCTGTTGATGTCATAATTTCAGAATAAGAGATTTCGTTGTGATATTTTAGGAGGTATTATTTTAAATCTCGCAAACGGATGTTTAATACTAGGTTTTAATCTTCACAACATTCCCGACCGAGAAATCTAATTGGACAAAAGGAATTCTCTGAGTGCTGATATGGAGTGCAACAATCACAGGGACAATTAACAATTTGTATTAGTCTACTCCGCCTCAGCCAAGCAGTTTATATTTATTTTCGAACGCAAAATATTATTTCAACGCTTGCATACAATAAATAAAACACATAAGTATATCTAAACAAAACATATAAGCTGCTACATGATACAGACACAAAGTAATAAGAATGCATGATACGTGGGTTTATTGGCAGTGGTGTAAGTTGAGTTGATTGAGCAGAACCTAATCAATACATTGTGATTTTTTTTTTTTTTTTACCATTATTTTCCACTTGTATAGGCTAACTGGTGTGTTAAAGCAATATCGTACTTGATGTTAACGCGAATATCAACACGCCCATAATTTGGTAAGGCACATGGCCAAAACACACAAATGCTTATTGGTTATTAATGACAACACGACCTCAGGTATGATGTTGCTTACATATAAAGTGATCAGGTATTCATTCTGAGGGGAATTACTGACATGAAATAATATGTCAATCAAAAATTCAACTGGGACACAGAAGCTATCAAAATAAAAAAATCAAAATGCTATCAACAACTTATCAAAATTAATAACTTGAAACATGATGGAACCTGGGCATATTGCATTTTGACTATAACTCCATGCTGCCTAATAATAATCACAGAACACCGATTTTAAGTTAGGTCTTGTTTATGAATCCTGAGGAAAATATCTTATAACAATATTATTCTAACCTTCAGAACACGAGGAACCTAAATCATTAGTCGTAAACCCCCATAGACAACTCGACGTAATAACATTTGAAGTGATAAAGTTAAGGTATTTTAATTTGAAGCTGAGATCTTCTTTGTGATATTAAAGGCAGCTTGACACGTTGTACTGACAAAGCAGACAGTGGTAAAGGTTTTTATGACAACAAAACATCAGACGTCCGGTTATGCCTTTCAAGCTAAAAGCTTACTGACATGGGTGTTTTCGCTATCAACTTGTTTTTTCTAGTAGATTATCGCCCCAAAATAACTTCAGCCTCTTGGGGCCTTTTAATATCTTTCCTATTATTAACGAATCTAAGAAAAAATGTCAAATTTGAGGGCACTGGTATTATTAAAGGCTGTTTAAGAAAATTGTCAAGTGAACATAATAATGCCAGAACACAATCTACATGGATTTCAGAATAAAAGTTTATTAAACTAGACTCCGGTAAAAATGCCCTGTATGAGATTGGCTTTGAGTTTCTTTGGGATGCATTAAAATAAAAAAATGTAGGGTTAAAATTAGTACATGTATATGTAAATTTGTTAAGTATTACTACAGTGTTAAAATACTACAACGTAAAAATTTCAATCTTTACAAATGACCAACCAGAAGTTATAAGTAGGCTAATGTTGCTTAAAAATATAGGTTAAGGTATGGTTCCCAAAGTGGAGGTCGGGACCTCCACACCTTTAGGTGTGGCAAGACACTGAGAAGAGGGTTGTGAAATGCCTTCCAAAAAAACTTTTTTTCTGTAATTTCAAATGGTAAAAAGGGTGGTGAAAAAGGCTAAAAATTGGTACATGGTATTGGTATAATTTATAATAAAACACAGTCACCAGCTGAATTTTATGCTGAAGCATAAGTATTCTTTCCCAAAAATCCTTAAAATGTCGGATAGTCTGCACAAAACTGTCTATGAATTTGGATGGCTGTGTGCAACATTATTCACTTTAACCACCCCCCGGGACAGTGGGGGTCCCCGGTCTCTGGTACTGTTAGTTTGGGGGTCACAGGCTAAAAACAAACAAACTTAACAAACTGGACTATTTCCAGTTTTGTTTACATCATTTTTTTTTTCATTTATGGTGTGTTATGAGTAAAAGGTCAATTTTATATCCTCAAAATTGATATGATATTGTTTTTATTCACAAATGAAGTAGCTATAAACAAACATAAATGGGATTTTTTTAAACATTTGTAAAGAAGTTATATAAATATATATCCATAGGACTTTTGTTTTATACTATTCCAGCTTGACTTACAATAGATCTGGATTAAATTAGATTCTATTATTTCGAATAAAATAACTTTGCCATATAGAGCTTTATTCTGTAAAGTATTTCACTGACAAACCGGAAACTGAACTCTTGTTTGTATAGCTTCTGGGAGCTCTGTCAAACAAGAAGCAATAGACCTTCCTCATCTCTGCTATCGCCTGCTACCGGATGGTTTCCTCCTCTCTTTACGGAAGTGATGATGTTTTCCAAGAGCTTCATTATGTAAAATTGTATTGCACAATCGCTAACGTCTGGTCGAGTGTCATGTGTCGTTTAGGGTGATCTCCCACTGATCAGACATGGTGATTTGCACAGTGCAGCCTGTTGAGATCTCTTGAAAAAAAAAATCATAAGGGGTGGTATTTTTCAGACATGTTATTCCCAATTCGTCTTACGTCTAAAACTCGTAAGAACTTGGTGCCCACTGCCTTGATAAAGCTCTTGTGAAATCTTTATGGAGTAATCGGTTTTAAACGGTTATACATGACAGTTATTTATCTCATTGTACATATGGGAATGCCAAGTCTAGGAGCTAAAGAAAGGATGTGTGTTTGTGTGTGCATGCGCGCGCATGTCAATCCCTTGCAGCGACTATTCAGCTAAACCTGTCCTCCTTCAGATCGTTTCGCAGAAAAGGCTCTTTTTTTGGACATCTTACAGAAACAAAGTACCATAGCGAAACCCTGTGTTGTCACTTCCCCCTTGGTGCATTTAAGGGTTAATATATTACTGCTTTATGTTTGATATTGTCTGTAACTGCCTTCAGTTTCCTCTCAATAGTCTCCTGGGTTTGTCTTTCACAGTAGCCCACGCCCGTGCATAGGATGAAGTAAATGTTGATTATGCAATCATGTCTCAGGGCGGACATAGAACAATTCCAAAACAATATGGATTCTAGAAAAAACTGCGGAAATGCCCAGAAGAAGAGCACATCACCAAATATATCGCATTCTTAAACACATAACGTATGTACTGAATATTTTCCTCGCATTCCTGCCTTTCGGGCAAGCAAGCATGCGCATGAAACGTTCAGCTCTGGCCTAATTTGGATATGGTAATGAGTGGCTTGAGACAGCCAATGGGAAGCGAGTATTCTAGCACATGACGCTGAAAGACCGCTTGGGAGGCGGGCCCTATCGCAGTGCTTTGATTAAAACCAGTGGCAAAGACACAGCGCATTCAGTGTAGGGAGAAGCAGGGACTCACTATGAGGGGGAACTTTGTTACTATGAAACTTAGGAATATTTGCAAAATATTGTAAAAATTATCAAAATCCCTCGTAAATCAATAACCTGCCCCTAGGGTGTGAGGTTTTTAGTTTAGTTTGCCCGGAAAGGGCTTCTACACTCACTATTCTTACACTTTTTTGAAAGAATGTGTGAGACAGACAGTTAGCCAGCTAGCTAGCTAGCTGAGAGGTGATACAGGCGGTAGGAGAACAAAAGATTTTTTTGCGTTTTGACCGGTTGTACTGACACCAAGTCCATGCAGAACGTGTCATTACCATCACAATGCCCGTTTTACTTTTTCTGATAGACACGTCCGCTTCAATGAACCAGCGCACCCATCTGGGCACTACCTATCTGGACATAGCAAAAGGCGCTGTTGAGACTTTTATGAAGGTACTGTAACCACGGGACACATTAATATTGGGAGATCCCGAGCGGGATTGCGGTTCACATCATCATTGTACTGTTGCAAGCTCGCCTGTCAAACCTGATCTCTCGATAACCGTAAATAATTCTCTACTATTTCCACAGCTCAGAGGGAGAGATCCGGCGAGCCGAGGGGACCGGTATATGTTGGTAAATTTTGAAGACGTTCCGTACGGGATAAAGGTAGAGTTTGTTTTCGGGTCATGTCCAGCTTTACATTGCGCAGATTGACTGTCCCTCCATCGCTCCACCACGTTGTGATCACTACATCAATTGTGTAGAGAAAATCTTCAGGAGGAGCTTTCATACCCCTTTTAAAACATGGCCGACATTTTGTTTCAATGTGAGCAGCAAGGAACTCTGGGTGTTATTTATACAGCGAGGTGATATCTGGGGGGAGAAGGAGGAGGAAGAGGAGGAGGAGGGGGTGACAGACTAGCTTACTTTACTTGTTTAGACCAAATTGTCACTTTAGTTACCGCACATGTTGCGACTTTGTTGTTTAAACTTACTAATGGTTACCGACGGCTGGGCTGCAGTGCTGTGAAATGACTGGCTTGGCAGAGAGGAAGCGACCTATATTTGTGTTTATCATAGCATTAAAGTTAACCATTGACTTCAGCAGAGATTGTCAGGTGGTCACAACAGTGGGGCACTTATCTGGCTTTATATGTGTTATATTGATGACATGTTTTGTTTTTGTTTTCTTTTCAAGGCGGGGTGGAAAGAGAGCCATGCCACATTCATGACAGAGCTGAGGAACCTCCAAGCAACGGGACTCACAACTATTGGCCAGTCCTTGAGGACCGCTTTTGATTTACTCAATCTCAATAGATTAGTGACTGGGATAGACAACTATGGACAGGTATGTAGTACTGCAGAGGTAGAGAGGAAATCAGGCTTATAAAGTCTTATGACAAAGTTGCTAAATAGCCCCCCACAGACTCTCCTCTTCACCCATTCCCAACTCCCCTTCCCTTATCCCCCCCAGTCTTACAAGCATCAACCACCTGCATACTGTGACCCCCACACACTTTCATGACACAAACATAACAGCAGCAGAAAAAGGCAGACCAGATAAAAAAGTTAACTTTTCTCTTAGGTGACCTTTATTGATTTCACCATCGATCTGGTGATTTAAGTTTGTGTCAAAGATGTGATACCTTTTCCCTACAATGTGTTATAAAACAATCAAATCTCTGTTATTTTAGTGTTGAATTCAAAACTAGAAGTACTGAAATGTGTATTAAAATCTCATAGGAGAGGAAATTAATTGCTGGCAAAAATCATGCACACTGCGGAAACATTGCCAGTGTTTTGCAAGAGTTTAACCTTTATTTCTGGTAAGTGAAAACAAAAAATTAGCCAATATTATTTCATTTAACACTTTTAATACTAGGCAGTTGAAACAATTGTATTGTTTTAAAAAGAAACTTTCACTGCTATGATTGAAGTTTAAAATTCTGGTATCCTGACAACACATGATATTGTCTTGGACCTCAGACTTGGCCACTAGTTGAAATAGAAAGTGCTCCCTTTTCCCTCCCATTCTCAGTTATGTAACAACCTTAATAGCAGCAAATTGGAAGACTAGATGAATAATTTATTTCCACTTTTGTAGCTATTAATTAATCACTGATCTGTTGTTTTAGGTTCCTGTCAAATAAGATTGCCAAAAAGTGATACTTTTTCAATACCATGTGTTGTAAATAATCCAATTCCAATGTATTATTTTTTATGATAGAAATACTAGAAGTACTAAAACTTGACACACTACAGCTGGTTTTAACGGTCTCATTGGAGGGGAACAAAATCAGACATGCGCGCAAACTCCTGCATGCTTCAGAAACACTGCCAGTGTTTTTGGTGTAATTTAGTCCATTTACAGGAGGTAGCCCGTATTTTTTGGTAACTGAAAACAGGATTTTTTTTTTAAATCAGGATTGGTTTGGTTTTTAATGCAACCTATTGAAGTTTAAAAATCTGGAGCCATGATAACATGGCATTGTCTTGGATCCCAGACTTGGCCACTAGTTGAATTAAAAGTAATTTAATGCTTCGTCTCCTCTCCCTTTCAGAGTTTACTAACAAGCATAACAGCAGCAAATCAGGGGGTCTAGAAAAGAAACATATTTTTCCCCTTTATTGATTCACCATTGAGCTGGTGATTTAATTTGTGTTAGATAAGGTTGTCAAAAAAATTGAGACTTTTTCAAATCCACGTATTGTAAATAATCCAATCTGTTATTTCAATGATCAATTAAAAAGTAGAAATATTAAAACTTACATTGTATTGAAACTACATCCATTTCATATTACACTCTTTCTCCTGAAATATTGCCAGAGTTTACGCTATTTGCAGGAGTTAAGCTGCATTTTTTGTTAACTGAAAACAATAACTTAGCAAATATTATTTCTTAGGACCTCTTAAATGCCAGGTATGCAAAACCTATTGGACATAGTTTCATTTTAACAATTTTTGATTCTCTAGTTCTAGTTCTAGTATTAATTCTGGCATCATGACAATACATGGTATTGTCTTGGACCTCAAACTTAGTCACTAGTTGAAATTAAAAGTCCAGTATTGCTCCTTTTGACCTGCCTTTCACAGTTATCGAACAAGCATGATTGCAGAAAATTAGTGGAAAAATTAGATAACTTATTTTTTCCACTTTAGTAACTTCTGTTATTTCACTGTTCATCTCTTGATTTAAGTTTGTTTTGATAAGGTTGTCAAAATGTTGATACTCTTTGCATGTTTTAAAATAATCCAATCTCTATTATTTGGATGACTGATAGTATCGAGAAGTGTTGAAGCCTTAAAAACTAGAATGGTGTCATACACATGTTGTGTATGAGATAAGTAGTCCATCAGGACTTGTCGGCAAACTTCGGCATTGTGTCTCAGTTACAAAAAAACAGAAAGCACCAACAACATTTTTACACTTGCAATTTTTGATTTTTGCAAACTAGAAATTGCCCACCAGTGGTGGTATCAAAACAAGTAGTTGTATTGTTGTATTTATACAAAATTGGTATGAAAACTTAAAATCTAATATCATGACGTTCCTAGTTTTAATTACTCCCACTGTGCTCTAAACCAGGAGTTCTCAACTGGACCCACCACAATCTCCTGAGGAGAAATTGCGACCCTGATAATTATAAAAAAAAATCACTCACACCAAATTTATTAAATGAGAACTGTTGCAGTTTGGACCTCAGATGGAGCAAAACATGATCGAACAAAGAGACAGTACCAAACAGACAGCATAGTTACAGAAGGGAATGCCTATGTTTTAGTGTTACTCTCCTATCCTTAGGTTGCATGTAAAATGTGGAATTTTTTCAGAATTACAAAGTTATCTTGGAAAAAAAAACTTCTTTGTTATCCCAAAAAAATAGATAAGTTAAAATCTTGTGTAAACCACCAAAATACACACATTATCAAAGGAAAATTAAGCAGAACTTAAAAGTAAGGATGCGTGTAGGCTTAGGGGTTCATACATAATGGCCTTTTTGCTACACACCCGTGACCCAAGTGAAAGAGCTTGGCAAACCAGTGTTGGGTCCCAACCCTCCTCCTGAGAACCAGTGCTCAAAACCATGGGAATTTTCGTGTGAATATATTTTTAAGATACAAAAAAGTTTAAAATAATAAATTAGCTTTTGGCTAAATGTGCACAATGACATGAAATTTCAAGGATTTCTTGCAGCTATAGAAGTAAAACATACTTAATGAAGCACTGAAGGTGTATTAGCTACACCTAGCTGAAAGTCGTGCTCTCTGGTACAATGGTTATGTTTAAAATCCTGTCTTTATGAGGGTTGTATTCACAGTTTTTGAATTCAGCCTAAGCTAGTGGTTCTGGAGGAGCTGTTAAACTGTAGTACCTTTCATCCAGTTTTTTTAAATAATAGTACAACTACCTTTACTGACATAAATGGGGATGATAACATTTTAAAACCCTAAAAGTTAAGAACACAACCTCTGAAATTGCCATAATATGAGTCACTGCCTTTCTGATATCGTAAAACCTAAAGAAAACATTATAAAGGTACAGTATGTGCAGTATGTGGATATGATTCGTTGCTCAACTTGAGCTTTTGATGCACTAGTTTTTATAGGGGAGACTTAAAAAACAGTTAAAGTGCAACCTGCTTCCATGGCAGGATATTGAAAATGAAATCTGCTGCCTGCTCTACCGTGATGAGCAGATTCTCAGGCTTTTTTGCAGAAAATATTTTTAACTTTCTGTGTAAGTGATACTCTGTCTTAGACAGCTCTGTGAAAGTTCTACACTTGGGATCATTTTTCTGTTCATGTCAGTAACAAACAGGGATTTATCTCACTAGAAAGTCTTTGAATTATTCACATATTCTCTACCCTAGATAAAGAATTTTTTATGCGTAAGAAAAGGCGCTACACAGCCCTGTAAGAGATGCACTTAAACCCACAAATCCTAGATGTTATTTCCATTTTGTTGCACAAATCAGTCGTAACTTGAAAAATTTGAAACAAGTTTCTCCTCCAGCTGGGCTGCAGAGTCGATTCACAGCTGGAAACCTGCATTCTCTTACATTAATTGTAGCTGAATGCGGAAAACAAATCTTCGTTGAGCCCACAAAGTCTGTAACTAATTCAGTACGACTGGCCTACTTCCAAAAAGTGCCGCCTAATGACATCAGCGGTTGAAGTCTCTGTGGTCAAATTTCCAGTTAGGGGGAGGTCGTCGCTGAAAGAAAAGCTGTGTGAGATTGTGTTTACAGTTTGAAATAAGGATTCATCTGCAACAGATGACAAAACCTTCTTTCATCGTGTTGTTATGAAATGGCCAGAGTGGTTCTGCCCCGAATTAGCCTTGTTAGGAGGAAAACAAGAACAAGAGCAGTCTCAGGAGAAGCATCGCATCTACAAATAAGATTCCCTTTGCTGTGGAAATGCTAAGCTTATCAGGATAGCATTGATAAAGATTAAAATTGTAGTCTAAACCTGACTTGGACGTATCCTTAGCTTGTTGTTGGTGTAGGAGCGAGACTGTCAAGTTTCTGATCATCATTTTGAAACAGTGATATCTCCATTATTTTGAGCAGAAACAACCAAAGCACTAAAAAATCAGACAGATGCATATGAGAGGTATGCATATGAGAATGATCCCCTCAGAAATCACAGGGAAACTTCCGCATACTTCCTAAATGAATAGCTCTCGGTTTGTTTAGCCTCAGGACCTTCCACCACCTCATTCATGAGAAATTGTAACCCTACAGAAGTACAGGGTCAACATAAATACATTTTATTTTATTTCATTTCATTGGGACTACATGTATAGCTGGTCTACTTTAGATAACTCAATAAATTAACACATGATGATGGAAAAACAAGCTTTGTCATCTCAAAATAACAAGATGAATAAGTTAAGATCTTGAGAGAATAACCAAAAAGTACTTGTAATCACGGCAAAATGAAGTAAAAAAATACCTATGTATAATTATGTCCTCTCAGGGCTTCCATACATCAGAATTCTTACCACATTTTTTTTCATGGCGGAAACTTGCGACCCACTTCTATGTCCTAATCCTCCAGATGAGCACCACTGTTGTAACTGTACAAAAAATTGGAAGCGTTAATTACTAAATTTATGCCTATGTTTTTGTGAAATTTGGAGAGTGTCAAGGAAATTGCAAGCAATTTTTGATGATTGAAATCAACAGATTAGCCACTCTTCAGTGCCCAGGACTTCTATTTCTGTTGCTTTGGTGACAGAACAAGCAGTGATATCCTTTTGATTTTTACTACTATTGTATTAAAGTTTAAAATTCTGGTATCAGGACAGCCCTACTCCACTCCCTGTACTCCCGCCTTTAATCTGGCTATCTGTTTCCAGAGTTGAGGTAAGTCTACAGGATGGGAATAATAGTGGTAGTTTCTCCAGAGTAACAAAAGGGAGATCCCCACCTTCCACGTAAGACATACAGTACATGCATGCAGCATTCATAATGCATGTCAAGACACTTGAGGGGAGTTTGAATGTCAAATGCCAACCATGTTGTCAAGCTGGCAGCAGTGATTTGGACTCCGAGGGCCTGTGAGTATAAACAGCGCTGAGGTGAAGGTTACGGTGTCCTGCAGCGGTTACCACTAACCTCTAATGACAGGCTGATTTATCTGTTTTTATAATCTAATGACCACTTCTCTCCTCTCTGCCCTAAATTGAAACAGGGTCAGTTTTTAGAATAAGGGACACTCTCCCTTCTAGACTTTAGATGTCGTCAAAGCCCTTATAATGTAATAGTCACTAATGAATAAGATTGTATTGTTGTAGTAGTATCAAGAAATTTGACAGTCTATTATTTTAATGACTGGTTTTATTGAAAAGTACTCAAGCTTTAAAATAACAATAATAATAAATCTGTGAAATGTGATCTAAAAGCAACCTCAAGTAGAGAGCATTGTCTAAATCAGTCTTTCTCAGCCATGGTGCAGTGGTACCTTGGGGTGCCTTCAAGATGCCTAGACATCAACCAAGAATTACTAAGAATATGCAGATTATTAGCTATTAGCGTGTAATCAAAAGAATCTCAAATACTCTTTATTGAAATCATGCCAGCGTATGGGCCATCAAATGAGTAGGCTTATGTTAGTAAGCACTACAAAAGAATCATCCTCGTCTTTGTTTTTCTTTTTTCAGTTCAGCAAGAGAGCCCAAATGTGCCAAAATGTGTTTTTAAGTAGTGTTTGTCAACCTTTTTCCTTAGGGCTCCCCCTACTTGTATAACAAAAAAAATGCTAAGCACCCTCAGGACCCACTTGCAAAAATTCAACATCAATTGTAGTTGTTTTCATGGACAAAATCCCAACATAATAGGTCTTTTTAGCAAACAGGTTCCTTACCAAAAGACCTATCTATAAACAAGTAATTATTATGTATTGTATTTGGGCCACTCTAAAAAAATAGTAGCAGTAAGAGGACCCGTGAATTTTCAAGAAAAACCCCTAAGATTTAGAAGTTTAAAAGTCTTAAATATACAAGGGAAAAAAATTTGGATTTTTACTTGAAATTTGTAAATTTACATGGACTAAAACTTGAAATATTTGAGATTATAAAGATGAAAAAAGGCAATTGCATTGAAGAAAATTCCAGCAGATGCAGCCATTTTCTTTCACAAGTCCTGCAGTTGAGAGTCTAATTAAATTATACTTTTTACAGGGACTGATAAATAAGGGATTACCTGTGGCTTTAGCCCAGAATCATCACATTATCATTATCTGGACTTAAAGGAGACAGACTAAGGCCATCCAGACACAGTTTTCAGTCTGGTTTTTGTTGTGAATTTATGGCTTTATGTCATAAATTTAGAACTTTGAAAACTTGAACTTTTTCAAGCTTATGATGTCAAAATTTGCTAATTTTTAAACTCTGAAATTTGGAGTTTTTCACTCGTAAATGTATGACTTTGAAGTCAGAAGTTTGAAGTTTGTCTCGTCTTAATTATATGACTTTATAAACTGAAAAATGTAGACTCTTTTTCTCAAAAATAAACAAATCCCCTTATTTTTATCTTTTAGGATGGTTCTTATACTCCCTTGCATGTATTGTATTTCTTAACATGATTTTATGTGAATAAATGCTCACCTAATTTTAACAGCGTGAGAACACACACCAAGACCACCCCTATGGGTGCCGGGATACAAGGCTGGAAACCAAGGGTCTCCATGCCCATTCTGTGAAAAATAAGGCATTTTAATGGGTTAATCTTATTTATTCTATTACTAAATGAATGGCTCGGCACAGTCACAGTCACACTTGAGATAAAAAAAAAAGGGTGCCTTTACAGAAAAGAGATAGAGGAACCCAGGTTTAAATTACCAGAGTGTTTCTGCAAAAACAAGGAAAACAAGAAAATGTCCAATTTTAGGGAACCCAAGGCTTTTATTTTTACTGCAATGGTATCAAAACAAGAATCAGTATCTTTGAAATTTACCAGAATCGTAATAGAATTTAAAAATCTGGAATTGTGACAACCCTACTCTTTATTAACTTATACATCAGAACCATTGTGGTTAGAATGAGATGCTGAATATGTGCATGAAAAATTAACAAGTAAGATGTTCGCTTAAAAGAGAAAATATTACTACTACTTGTTTACATAAAAATGCTATGTACCTTAGGGTTTATAATGTCCAAAAATAATGGTAAATGTCCCTTATGGCTCAACAAAGCAAAATTTTCTCTTTATATTGCATTAAAGTCCAAGAAATTGCCTTGTATAAAAAACAAAATAAATACCAATGAAATAATTCTGTCAAAAAAGCTGTAAATCTTTATTTAGAGATGCACACCTGCAAAATATTTGGCATTTTCTGTAAATCAGTTTATGAAAAGTGCCATCGAGTAATGTTTAGTCAGTTGATTAATTAATTAGATTAGTATTTAAGAGTCTGTTTTGTTGTTTGTGAGGGGTTTTCTGTTTTATTATAAGCTAAACTACTTTGTGTCTAAGAGAGCTACTGATTAGAATTTATAGATTTATGAGCAGATTATATGCTTTAATTTTCCATAAATTTTGATGGCAGAAAACCTCTTGCTTTCTGTGTTTTATCAGGGCTTACAGCCATTAGATTAAAGCAGGACATTAGGTGCAGATGTTGGCGATAAACCTAATTTCCTCTTTACTCAGCCAGAGAAACATTATCAGGTGCAGCTCTTTTTACCTGCAGGTAAATGTGAGAAAGCCTTCATCAGCGCTCTGATAATTTAAGACACTCTCTGTCTTTGTTTCTCTGTTAGTCAGCTGTAAATCAAAGCTCAACCAAAGGGATGCAATGGCTTTTGATCAGCTGCCTTTATATTTGAAGTGTCCTGTATAATAAGTCAGCATCGTCTGCTTTTCTTTTTCCTCCTTGCTTCATAAAGATAAGTCAACTTTGATTTCTAGTCCCTGTGTTCTTGAGACGTTCAGCGGGGCAGAGAGGGAGTAGACAAAGGGGGGAGTAAGGCTGTTATGGGGGAGTTAATATTGCCCTGGAGTGCTGCTCGCTACAGTAACAAAGAACCCTCCAGGTTGCCGGGCATCTGAGACGACTCTCCCCCGGGAGATGAAGAGGAGCATGGAGGTAGAGAGCGAGACAGGCAACTGGTAATCCTGACACTGATCGCAGTTTCATTAAGAGAGCAGGAGAAGGGAGAGGACAGGGGAGAGTGAGGGGGAGGAAATGATATGACCGCTGATGTTTTGGCTGTAAGTTAACTTGTCAACGGGGTGATAAACAGGGCTTAAATGGATCTGCATCAGCCTGGTGTAATGTTAGCTGACCAGAGATCCTGCTCTTCAGCTACAGAGACCACCCATTTGCTGATCAGCTACAATTGATTAAAGCTACAATTACAAATTATTTTAATTATCTATCTTTTTGCTACTAATTAGGTCTGTAGCATGTTAGAAAACTCAGAAATTCCTGTTGGCCTTTCTTTAAGGCCTGTAAGAAATGTTTTTTAAATTGCTTATTTTTTCTGTTAGATAATACTCTTCAACAGTGCGCTGTAACATGAGACAACAATGAAAAAAAGAGCTCTACTCATCTTAAATGGATTATTTACATTCTTTCATACAAACTCTGAAGTAGAAGTGCTTTAGAAAATACTAGTAAAATGGAACAAGGAAACAAAAACAAGCCCTAAACATTCAAAAACAGTAATATGGTAAAATGTCAAAGGGAGTACATGTCCAAATGTTTGGCCCTTCCCTCATCATTAATCTTAACGTGTATGAAAATATTAATATGAGTAAAGACAGTTTTTAAACCTTTTATATAGAATTAAAATGGCTTTATTTTCAAAAGTAAAATATCCAAAAATGGAGAAATTCTCCATAATTTAGGATCTAAAGTGAAATTAACCATAGTGAGTTATAGCTTATCAACTGCAACAATAAGATAATAATTGGCACATCAATGTTTAAAAATCAGAATTAAACAACATTATAAGTGTCCTTGGGAATTAATAAGTTATTTTTTCCTTGAAAACCAAAATGTATTTTTTATCTCTGCCAAGGAGGTTATGTAATCAGGAGGGTTTGTTAGTTTGTTTATTAGCAACATAACTCAAAAAGTTATGGACGGATTTTGATGAAATTTTCAGGAAATATCAGAAATGGCATAAGGAAGAACTGATTAGATCTTGGGAGTGATCCGGATCACTGTCTGGATCCAGGAATTTTTTAAAAGATTCTCTACTATTGGGAGATAGGGCTAATGGCGGAGGTCTGCGTTCTTGGAGTGCTTTTCTAGATCTAATTATTACAGGTTTTATACAGAAAACCTGGCATAAAATTGGGGGGGGTCCTACAACAAGTTCGTTGACGACTCGTGCCTCAGCTAATGGGCACCTGCTCTACAAACTGAACTACACCAGTGCCCAATAGGCTTAAATTTTTACATTTACAAAGCAATATCAATTGGACTTGAGACAAAAATCCCACCGTACCTTCTTTTCACCTTTCAAATAGGATTAAACAGCTCAATTTCCAACAACGACAAGGTAGAATGTCAAAAATGAAGCATTTATCACATTTGAATAGGCAGAACTTGGACTCATTCCCCACAGATCTGAATAAATCATTAATTTAAAACAGTAAATTAAAAATTTGGTGTATTCCTGCATTTAAGAGGCCTGAAGTAGAGATTATTTGTCATTTTCACTTTCTTTCTGACTCAAATCAGAATCACTTTTATTGACCAGGTATTTGTACACAAACTAAGCATTTTACTCCAGTTAACTCTGCTCTTTATGTACATGCATTAAAAATTAAATAAACTATCATAGCAGTATATTCAGAGCATAAGATAATAGTGCTGTGAGGAGTGCAAATGATGCTGCAATGAACATGATAAATGATGTAGCTGTGTAACAGATGGGCTAATTTCCAAGAACTGGATATATTTTACGGTGTTTACATTAAAACAGTGAGCATAGAGTCATGAATGATAAGAGAATGGTAGTTACATGATTAAATGTCTTCATTAAGTCAAGATAAATGATCTTATTTACAGGCACAGTGGGTGTCGTGTTAAAGGGTTACTGCACAGTGGGAGCTCTGATGCTCTATGACTGTTTAGTGTTCACCAGAGTGACAAAAAAGGAAATGATCAACTTGAGAGATAGTTTCTCTGTTTTCTTTGAGTTTTATATTCATTAAAAAATTGATGTCAGACCTACTAGGACTATTTATTAAGAGCTGGTGTAGCTGCTGCTCTGATTGTCAGTGATGACTGATGAAATGTCCCAAAGTCTAATTTTAATAGCCGTCTTTGTCATGAGGGGGCTGAAAAAAAGACAAACGCCTAATTGCATAGCAACAGTAACAGCTAAGTGAGCTGATGTGACACGGATGAAATCATCACTCTTCTGGCAAGTTTAGCCTCATCGCCAACTCATTAGCATGCTAAGGAAGTGCTTGATATCATAAAGGGAATTTGTGGAGAGTAAAAAAATCAGCCAGGTTGTCATGGATACCTACAGTAGAGTGGATCCTAGTAGTTTCCTACTCTGTTTACTTTGGTCTGTTTGTGAAAGTGGACAGATCCATCATTCAGCACAAACCACAGCCTACAGGTAGGGTCCACACTGAGCGGGGCCGCATCCATTAATAATCACACCGCTGTCAGAAACAGGGCGGTGTTTATGAAGTGAGAGCGTGACTCTCTGCAGTGAGGTCCGGCGTGCTGACTGTTTGCTGACAGGACATGTCGAGGTTTTACGCTGTTAACTCACCAAGTTATTCTTTGGGCCTCCTTGGAGATCCCACAGGGCTGAAGCACGGTGATAAATGTGCTGCTCCACTTTCATTTTATCAGCATGCAGGGCTGCTGTCATGAATACTGTGGGGTCGAGCAGAAAAAGTAGATCCTCAGATAATGTACTCTGCCATAGACTGCAGAGGCACTAATGCAGCGCTCAGGTGTATCAATGTAGTCACTCTGTACCAAAGACTGTATGCCTGCTGTTTCTTTTTATTTTTAAGCCTTCCCTTTTTCATACTTTCACTCACTGATCCCCCATAAGTTATCTACCTTAGTGGTGTTGTGATACCAGAATTTACGCTTGGATATGATACCAGTAAGAATCAAACAGTGTTGATACCTTTTTCGATACCACAGCATCAAAAAACAATACCAAAAGACTTGATCTTGGATAGTTGTTTCTTTTGATTATATATATTTTTTTTATCAAGGATGACTTTAAATCAGTAGTCAGTTTTCTGTCAAATGGAAGGTTGTTGGTTTGATCCCCAGCTCTCACAGTCACAAAGCCATGACTGGACTGCCTAAGGCAAGACACAAAGTTAGAAAATATGCTATAATTAAAGGACCCGTTACAAACATGCACTGGCATACTGAGGAAATATTATCTTACGTTTATAATGAGGAAATATTGTTTTCCTTGATAGCTTCCTTTAAATGTCTATATACTTCTTGCTCTTCTTTTGCCCTTCCCCTTTTAATGTGCAATGTGAAAAAATCTGAATTGCCTTTTATTAGAATGTGCTTCAAAATAACTTGTCTCGCCTCTTTGTTAATTGTGCAAATGGTTTTCTCTCTTTACAGGGAAGGAACCCTTTTTTCCTGGAACCCGCCATCATTATAGCTATCAGCGACGGCAGCAAGTTGACCAGCAGCAGTGGAGTCCAGGATGAGGTCAGTCAAACACCTAAACAGAGGGGAAGGGGTCTCTGCAAATCAAGAGTGCTTCTTGATTGTTTAGTTGACCAATCAGCTGCCTGATGATTGCACAAACATTGACGTGATGTTTGAATTAACAAAAGAAACTGTTACTTTATCCAATTCGTACCTATAATCGGGTTAGGATTTAAAACATTAATATCTTTAATTTTCAATGGGTTAATCCCTTGAAAAAAGAGGAGTTACACATTTCAATATGTTGAAATCTTGATAAGTGAAATGGACTGTGTTAGCTTTTTAGTTATTTTGTGATAAGGGTTGCAGCAAACAGATGTTAATAATTGATAACAGTGTCAATGAATCTCAAAAGAAGCCTTGAAAATGTTCTATTCATATCATACAAACTTTATTTAAGCAGGTAGTCCCTTGAGATTAAAGTATCCTTTCCCAGGGAGATCTGGCCAAGACAGCACATCAATTAAAAATAAAGAAATATGACATCCAAACATGAGGGATGAAGAAAGTGTTAAACCAGCCAAATGAGATGGTTCCATTTTTCAGATAAATAATTTTCACATGGCTTTAAAATGACCCAGAGGGACTAGATTTTATCTTTAAGTTACTCCAGGTCTAGGGAGCAAAATAAGCAAACGCTCTCTTACACAATTCAGAGCAAAGCTGTGGCACTTGTTGAGAATCAAAGCTGAAAACTACTGGTGGTTTCCATTCCATTATATGAGGGGAGTTCACCCGTTGTAGTCTTGTACACTCCAAAAGCCTAAATTTAAAGGTTTAAGCACAAGTGAAGCCATTTATGTAGCTTGTTTTCAGTCATCAACAACCAAAATCCTAAAGTTTTGCAATAAAGACAAAGAAAGTAAGTAAATTTGTGGGACCACAAAATTTGAACTTTAATGCAATGTTGCGTTTGCAAGTCAAACAGCTGATTTTCATTGATTTTCTGTCTGATTCAACTAATTCATCTATCGCTTGTTTTTTTAAATGCATGGTATGGAAATTCCACCACTAGGGGGGCTCTCAGTCAAAACAGTAACAAAAATTGACATCAGAGTTTAAGACTGATTCCCTGCAAATCTCAGCCCCCAGTGAGAAAGAACTCCAAATAGATCATAGCGTGTCTGATGTGGCACACGAGACACTTCCCATTACTGATATAAAAATCAATGATTTCTCATACTTTGAAACTGTTTGTAATATTTAAGGCAATGCAATACAAGTAACTAAAAGATATAGAAAGTGGTAATTTTTTTAATTGGACATTTCTGTGCAAAAATACTCCAATTGGACCTTCAAAAATCCATTAAAATATTACTCATTAGTTGCCATTTTTCTTCAATGTGAACTGTCTGCTAGTTGAAGAGGACAAATATTCAATAGAGAAGAGTTTTGTGGCTTGAGAAGCAAAAACTTATGGAGGTCAAGCGTGTACAATTAAATACTGGATTCTGCAGCCACAATCTAATTTATAGCCTCTGTTATAATTCCTGGCTTGTGCTTATTCAGACTGGGTACAAGCTGAAAACGAAATAACAGCTCTTGAACACAGTTATTTAAAAGTCAGGGCTCCCTCTGAAAGGTTTTAAATAGTGTATTAGAAATTCAGAATCTGTTTTTGTAGAGCAGGATGATGGATAGAAGGCTGTTACTGTGAAAAGATGATCCATTGAGAGCACTAAATCTTTTAAAAGCACTAGAGTTTGGCTGTGGGCGTCTGCTTTAATGTTCTGTGTGGTTAATTGTTATAGTTTGGCACCAAGCTGATTTGTATAATTGAAAACACTGGCCTATTTGTGTAAATATCAATTCAGTTTATAGAAGTATTCTTTAATTTTATTATATTTTATTATATTTTATTATTATTACATTACCATATTTGGTCTAAAGTTGTTAAAAGGGTCTAATACTTTTGCCATAATAGAATTTAAACTGATACACCACTTTAGCAAAACTCCAAAGTTATGAATGCTTAATCATTCAGCAACATTTAAACAAGTCCAAGCTACCCAGTATTGCATCATTTCTTTTGTTTAAAAAAAAAAAAAAAAAGATGGAGTAAAACTCCACTGCACATATTTCTGCACACTGGACGGATACATCAGTGATGTACCTTGTGACGACTTTTGGATAAAAATTCAATGAAAGATCTGTAATTTTACTATTGATAATCAAAAAAACAATCGATAGTATTGTTTTTCTAAAGCGGATTGTGTGGAAAAAGAATCAAAAATGATGATAGCCTAAATGTGTACATACTGCGATTGTCAGTTATTTTTTCTATAGATCATCATCGTGTTTAGCACTCACATGTTAGCTGTAGTTCTGATACATGGTCAATTTAGTCATTAGTCTCCTTGTTTATTTTTCTCTCCTCCATCGTGCAGCTCCATCTGCCTCTGACCACCCCGCTGCCGGGTAGCGAGCTGACCAAGGAGCCCTTCCGCTGGGACCAGCGTCTGTTCGCTCTGGTGCTGCGTATCCCCGGCAACGCTTCGGTTGAGCCCGAACCCCTCGGTGGCGTCCCGCCAGACGATTCTCCCATCACCCCCATGTGTGAGGTCACTGGAGGTAGGCGAAGCACCAGCTGGTGTTTGGTTATTTATGATATATATTTAGAAGAAAGAGACATTCTGGTTTTAACCATAAAGGTCAGCTTATTTATCGCATTTACAGTCACCATACTGTCTCCTGCAGCTGTGGAGGACCAAATATGAGGGTTGTCTTGGCTAAGGTTGACTTCTGATTTGTCAGAAATTTGTCTTTTAAACATTGGAAATGAGTTTGAAAGATGACAGAAGAAAAAGTCAATAAAGGGTGTAGTTAATTTGCATTCTGGGAATTGTGGTATTAAAAGTGTTCTGTTTTTAGTGCTTCACCCGTAGGATCTCTCAGCCTCTCCTACACCTACCATTCTTCCTACATGTCTCTTACATGTCAGTTTACAAAAGTAGACTATTACTTTTCTTTTTTTTGTCTTATATAACACGAGCAAATTTTTACCTCAAGTTGGGAAAATTCCTACAAATATGGATTCTGAATATTTCAGACATCAGTGGTGTAATGGTGTCACACATTTAGATGTAACAATAAGGCAACAATAGTTTGAAAATACATCTCTGAGATGCAAAGGGAAAGATGGGTTAACAGACAGAATAAAAGGAGCAAAAAATATTAACAAACAAGGATTTTTATAAAGGCACACTGATATTTGTTAGCTTTTCTGTTTATTTCTTTACACATATTTTTCAGTTACTGCTTGGAAATTATTTCGGTAATAACCTCTATGAGATATGTCATCTCATTTTCGAGGAGGTCCTTTAAACGGAAATGCACATTAGACATAGATTGACAAACCATTGAGCAGAGCACAAACCAAACCAAACATGACAACAGAAAAACAGTACATCACAACACAAGACAATACAGAACAAAAAGGAACACTAACTATAAAGTAGTAGTAGGTATACAAAGTCAGGAGATCCTTCCTGTGGAAGATTTGAGATACAGTAATTAATCCACTCATAGCAAATAATCAGATTGTTATAAACATTCTGGGCAGTGATAATGACAGGGAAGGTGGAAATATTTACATACTGAACAGCATTAATGTTATAAAGGTGTATTAACAATGTTATAAGCATGTGTTGTTGATCTGTTATAACAAGACAGGGCATTTATTCTAGTTGTCATATTCGTACATAGAAAAAGAGGGTTGGTGCTTTTCTACCTACATTTATAATAGGTTTTTTCTAACGCAAAAATATAACACCAATGACAGCGTCTAATCTAGTTTCTTTCACTTGATGCACTTTTACATCCCCAACCCCCTTTACTTCTGTGGAGAATTGAATTTATTTTGAGCATCTTAAAAATAAAAGAACACTTCTTTATTGTCATAATTCAGCAATAGTCCATATTAATGAAGTTTCAAGTTGTGGTGCCCTTAAAACAAGTGTTAAGGTAGAACTAATTTATATATGCCAGATACAAGGAGCACAATCACTTAAAAAGTACTAAAATCTTAGCCTGAAGAAAATCAAAATGCACAATAAAAAGAGATGCCAGAAATTTAGAAGCATCAGTCTGAGATTTGTCTGCTTACTTTTTTATTTAGATCCATATTAACCACTATTATGGTAGTAATTAATTTTTCTGGGATCCACACATGCAATGACGACATTAACTTTACATAAAATCCAAGGAAAAAGCAGAAAAAAATGTTCAAATTTCTTTAAAAAAGCAACGGTGCAAAACAATGGCAAGATGATAATATAAATATCAATATTATTATAATTGCATGTTATACAAACAGTGACAAACCAACTATCCATACCAGCAAATGACGAGTGAATTCAAAGCTAAAAATACCAAAGAATTTGTTCAGTTAACCGTAATGAGCGAACTAAAATCAAAATAGGGGTATTACCTTCATTATACTTCGACCCACAGAATATCAAAATAGAAGCTTAGAATGTAAAATACAAAAATGTTTCGTTAGCCTAAAGACCACAACACTTAAAGAAATTCTTGAGCATTGTGACCTTCTGTACAGATGTTTTAGTCAGTTGTTAGAGTTCACAAAGAACTATATTGTATTTTGTTTTCCACAGCCATTTTCTTGTAAATGAGTTTCGTCATGGAGAGCCATAACAGACAAACTCCTCCTGGGACTAACCCGAACCTAATTTGTACAGCAGTGTGCTGGAACACGCCGGGACAAGCTCAAAGTATTTATAACACTCGATCAAAATAGCTGTTTGTTAAATGCATTCC